>NC_064644.1:411143684-411446714 GCF_023864345.2 Schistocerca serialis cubense | reverse complement strand
ATATTCGGTGATGAGGACGAAGATGTCGAAAACAAATGGAAAGAATTCAAAGGAATCAGCAACATGACCTAGAAAAGTATGTTCCGAGTAAGGCCTTAAAGGATGGGAAAGACCCACCATGGATTAATAGCCATCTTAGAATACTGCTACGTAAACAAAGAGATCTTCATCTCAGATTCAAAGATTTAGAAACAAAACTGACAAACAAGCTGAACGACGCGAGAATGAGTGTAAGGAGAGCAATGAGAGAAGCGTTCAGTGACTTTGAAAGTAAAACTTTGCCAACCGATCTGAATAAAAACCCTAAGTTGTTTTGGTCTTCCGTAAAATCAGTAAGTGGGACAAAATCATCTATTCATTCGGTCAGTGACCATACTGGCACCGAAACGGAAGATAACAAGGGAGAGAACCGAAATACTGAATTCGGTCTTCCGAAATTGGTTCACCGTGGAAGTCAATCGTCATACGAAACTCGAAATGGCAGATGTTGAGATAACCGATCGCGGAATAGAAAAACAACTACAATCGCTTAGTAGTGGAAAAACGTCAGGATCAAATAAGAAACCTATAAGATTCTACAAGGATTATGCGAAAGAACTTGCCCCCCTTCTAGCAGTAATTTATCATAAATCGCTTGAGCAACGAAGGATACCTAACGACTGGGAGAGAGTGCAGATCATTTCCGTTTCTAAGAAAGGCCGCCGGACGGATGCAAAAAATTATAGACCTATATCGTTGACATCAATATGTAGAATTATGAAACATGTTTCATGCAGGAATATCTCCTCCAAAAAAATCGACATTCATTCCGCAAACAGAGATCCTGCGAAACTCAGGTCGCTCTGTTGCTTCGTGATATCCACAGCGCCGTAGAAAACGGAGCTCAGGTTGATGGCGTGTTCTTCGACTTCAGGAAGGCATTTGACACCGTCCCGCACAGCCGTTTAGTGAAAAAAAAAATCAAGCTTATAGAGTGTAGGAGCAGATTTGCGACTGGATTCAAAACTTCCTTGCAGACAGAACTCAACATGACGCTCTTAACGGAACAACATTGACAGATGTAAAGGTAAACTCCGGAGTACCCCAAGAAAGTCTGATACGACCGTTACTGTTTACAATATACAAAAATGATCTAATAGAATGCGTCGGATGCTCTCTAAGACTGTTCGCTAATGGTGCTGTTGTCTATAACAGAATTTTCACTCTGCTGCGGACTGTGCGCTAATATAAAACTTCTTGGCAGATTAAAACTGTGTGCCGGACCAAGACTGGAACTCGGGACATTTGCCTTTCGCGGGCAAGTGCTATACCAAGGCAGGAGACGAGGTAATGGCAGAAGAAAACCTGTGAGGACGGGGCGTGAATCGTGCTTGGGTAGCTCAGATGGTAGAGCACTTGCCCGCGAAAGGAGCAGGTCCCGAGTTCTTGTTTTAATCTGCCAGGAAGTTTCAAATGTAACATATTTAGCTTACGTAGGAAAAGAAATATACTACCGTGCAGTTACACTGTTGATGACAAACCGCTGGAAACAGTATCTGCCGTACAATATCTGGGAGTAACTATCCAGATTGGCCGTAAGTGCAATGACCACATAAAACAAATAGTGGGAAAAGCAAATGTCAGACTCAGTTCATAGAAAGAATCATAAGGAAACGTAAGTCTTCGACGAAGGAAGTGGCTTATAAGGTGCTTACTAGAACGATTCTTGAGTACTGTTCATGTGTCTGGGACACCTACCAGCTAGGACTGATAGATGAGATAGAGAAGATCCAACTAAGAGCGGTGCATTTCGTCACAGAATCGTTATTCGGCAAGAGAGCGTTACGAAGATGCTCAAAAAACTCCATTGGTAGACGTTGCAAGAGAGGCATTGTGCAATACGCAGAGATTTACTATTGGAATTTCGAGAGAGCACCTACTGGGAAGAGTCGGGTAACATATTACTTCCCCCCTCCCCCCCATATACGTTCCGCATGATGACCATGGGGAGAAAATTCGAGACATTAAGAGCCAATACGGAGGCTTAGCGACAATCGTTTTCCCCACGCGCTGTTGGCCAGTGGAACGGGGTTGGAGGGCTAAGTTAGTGACACAAATAGTACCCACCGCGTCACACCATTAGGTGGCTTGCGGAGCATGGTGTAGATGTAGATGTGCTAATTGTGCGCAGTAATTGGCTTCTGGGAAGTATTGGAGACGATGTCATACGGAAAAGGATGTGGGATTACTATGCATGAAGTCCTTCCCGTTACGCATTTCCTCGTCTTTAGATAGCTTGTGACGCAGTACACACGTAATACTTGAGGAAGTGTCTCGCTCCATGCTGGAAGTACAGAGCGCCAGGACATCACGTTCGCTGATAAATACGGCTAGGAAGAACGGCTGTTCATAGTTGCGATTCCAGACAAATGTCACCGAAATTTAGTTGCTGAGTGAACGTACTTACACTTTTGTTAGGAAACTTTCCGAATACTGAATGATGTCCTCTGAAAGGAAGTGACGAAGTGTATGGTGGGTCGAGGGTTTCGTTAAGACTAGATCCTGTGGTCTTGTGTACTGCTGTTTTGTAAACCGTTAATACTTGAGCCGATGTGTGGGCTAAATGGATTCTGGTACTAGGGCAATACTACTGAAGTTATCGGGAACATCCATGTGACTCTGGAGTATGAAACTAAACGGGAATATGGAAAAGGGTATTCCAAGGCAATCGAGAAGAAAACTATTGATCCCCTTGTAACCTGCCAACAGATAAATTACGTAACCTCCCACCAGTAAAAATAATATATCATTCACATTCAGCATAACCTCCCAACAGATAAATTCTGTAACCTACCAGTAATACAACGTGACTAATCTTTCAATAAAATAATATGACTCATATGTAACCTTTCAATAATTAACTGACTGTGAATCTAAACTGGTAAATTTGAACGTCAGCAGTGCTGCGTCATGGCCCTGAAAGATCATACTGAATAAACTGAAAATTCTTACGTCAATAAGGTCGCCGGGTTACGCGTATATATCTGCTCCTATAATAAATTTTCTCTGGCACAGCCCAGTGCAATGCTGGCCGATAGATTTGTCATGTATAAAAAGAAACAACTGATTTTTCTTTACAATAATCGGGATGACCATTGATTGGAGAAATTAGTAAATTCTTTAAATTGAGATGAATGATTGTCAAAAGTTAATTTTTATGAGAAAGATTATTATTAAGAGATTTTTAAAAAACATTTACATGGGACTTCATATGACAGTAGTACATACGCGTGAGGCTGCTTTTACCTTATATTATATCGCTCAGGCTCCGCCATCGCTCCCCACGACCGGCCCAGCCAACTCCATACACACGACTGCTAGCTACTACTTACTCCTACTGCCACACAGTTCCTACTGCATACAACACTGCTCTCTGGTCTGAGATTCTCTTATAGCTTACATATCGCAGGCATCGCGTGAGCAATCCATCGAAATTACATCTTATCGAGTGCGCTAGCAGTACATTGCGTAATCATGGACCTCTTACACCCTTAACCCAAAAATATGGTAAAAGATGAAATGAGAACATAAATGGACGTAAAAGGTCTATTCAGTTTCGCAGAAACCATTCTTGAAGCCACTTCCTATCATTCCTCTTGTTTTTCCTTATTTTTATGCGAGTCACTATAAGATCCCTTCAGTGAATTAGATTAGGTAGAGAACACTTACAGAAATTACACTTATCAACTTTAAAGTAGCAGTTTATTTATGAAAACTTGGAATCTGTCGCCACTTGAAACATGGATTTGAGTCGTATGCTTGTCCCATATCCCTGAATAACGCTCACTTGTTATAACGAAACGAAAAGATTGCTTCTACCCCTGCTTAGATACATTTTATTTTCTAAGTTGTGGTCGACCTACATACAGACGCCGTCCACCTCTGTAGCTAAATGGTCAGCGCGTTTGACTGCCATCAAGACGATCCGGGTTGAATCCCCAGCACTGACGGTGATTTTCCGTTGTTCTTGGACTGGAGTACGGTCCATTTTGCCTCGTGATGCCGGCTGACGTGCGGTCTGAAGAAGAATTTGCGAGCTGTAAGGCCTGGAAAGACGAGAACGTAGGGGAGAGTGAAACGTCCCCTTAGAAAAATTTATGATTTACTGTGCTGATAAACCCGTTACATTATTTGATTTTCAAACAGCTGAGCAAAGCTGAACGTACTCAGACATTTCTCTCTTTACTTATTCTGATCAACACTAAACTGACGAACAATATTTTTAGCGCAACGCAATCTGACTTTCAAAAATCCGTACAAAAGAATGGTCCTGACTAACAATAACCTATACCTTTCATGAATCACTTACCTCACAAAAATCTTCGTTACTCGAACAACTGCAGTACAGCGAGCGCAACTACTGCCAGCTAAATAAAAGATTCTAACTACTGAAGGGACTAACTACTGATAGGCATACTTAGCAAATGAAAGATTTTGATAGAGAACAAGCAATGTGTTTACCTTGATAGTGTTCAAAAGTCATAATATATATATCAGTTCGTGACATCCAGTGTTACAAATTTACTGTCTCTGATGGACACACGTCCAGATCATCCGCTCTCAAAACTCCGCCATCTCTCTCCCCACATCCACCACTGCTGGCGGCTCACCTCCAACTGCGCAACGCTACGCGCTGTTAACAGCCAACTGCCCAACACTACAGTAGCAAATTGCAACAACGCAAACCAGCCACAGACTGCACACAGCAGTCATTGATTTTCACATAGAGCGCTACGTGGCGTTACCAACATAAAAACCTAAACAGCCTACTTACAAGAGCAGTGTTCTGACCATGAGCCCCTCCATACCGCAAAATAACGACATACAGAAGAGGAAGGATTGGAACTTTAATTTGTTGGTTTCGCGGCGGAATGTTTAAGGTGACCACAAGCAGTGGTATAACGCACCTGGTCTCGAAACACGAAGTCAGAATTGTGGTCGGAAAAAGATCCTGACTGAGAAGGACCGGCAACTGGTTACACGGTCTGTGAATCAAAATCACTTCCAAATACGGCAGGAATTGCTGCAGGCAGTGAATCATGGTCCATCCCAATCAGTTAGCGAGAGAACGATGCGACGAAAACTGCACGCAATGAACATCTGGAGTCGGTCACCTCGCCAGAGGCCATTGCTCACACAAGTGCATAAATACGACAACTCCAAGCTGGTTGTAGGTTGTGTTCCAAAAATGTACAGTACAAGCTGTCACTGATTTGTTTGACTGATGGGGCTGCTAAGTGCTATACCATCTACTGCACTCCCCTGACTTAAGCCCTCGTGAGTTCAACTCGATTTCTAAACTGTAGGTAATTGTGGCGTCACCGCCAGACACCACACTTGCTAGGTGATAGCCTTTAAATCGGCCGCGGTCCGTTAGTATACGTCGGACCCGCGTGTCGCCACTATCAGTGATTGCAGACCGAGAGCCGCCACACGGCAGGTCTAGGCTAGAGAGACTTCTTAGCACTCGCCCCAGTTGTACAGCCGACTTAGCTAGCGATGGTTCACTATCTACATACGCTCTCATTTGCAGAGATGACAGTTTAGCATAGCCTTCAGCTACGTCATTTGCTACGACCTAGCAAGGCGCCATATTCAGTTACTATGATTACTATCTTCAAGAATGTATTCTGAACAGATAAATATTGTGAATCATGTACCGGCAAGAGCGACATTCATCATTAACGGATTAAAGTTAAGTATCAAACTAATTACGTCCGCTTTCTGAATTCTCATTCCTTGTCGTGTTCCAGACCTCATGTCAGTATAGTTCTTCCCTCCTCACGCCAGCCTGCATGAGCTAAAACGCGTGCATTTCGGCCTCCACTCGTAACACGGTGTTGGCTCTTCTACTAACACAAAAGAAACACTTCACGGCACTCACTTCAGAACTGCTACAAATTCGTCGGGCAATAGACCGCGCCGCTCGAACTGTCAACACAATTGGCACTGCTAACAAGGGAACCTCCCCATCGCACCCCCCTCAGATTTAGTTATAAGTTGGCACAGTGGATAGGCCTTGAAAAACTGAACACAGATCAATCGAGAAAACAGGAAGAAGTTCTGTGGAACTATGAAAAAAATAAACAAAATATACAAACTGAGCAGTCATTGGGCAAGATAGGCCACATCAATGAAAGTGTGAGCTCAGGAGCACCGTGGTCCCGTGATAAGCGTGAGCAGGTGCGGAACGAAAGGTCCTTGGTTCAAGTCTTCCCTTGAGTGAAAAGTTTACTTTCTTTATTTTCGCAAAGTTATGATCTGTCCGTTCATTCATTGACGTCCATGTTCACTATAATAAGTTTAGTGTCTGTGTTTTGCGACCGCACCGCAAAACCGTGCGATTAGTAGACGAAAGGACGTGCCTCTCCAATGGGAACCGAAAACATTTGATTGCAATGTCATAGGTCAATCGATTCCTCCACAGGAAAACAGGTCTGATATATTCTATACGACACTGGTGACGGCATGTGCGTCACATGACAGGAATATGTTGTCGACCCACCTAACTTGTACACTTGGCGAATGGGTAAAAAGATTCTTCTACCTTGCCCGATTTAGGTTTTCTTGTGGATGTGATAATCACTCCCAAAAAAGTGATGAAAACATAAGAGTTTATCACGTAAACTGCAACAAATGAATGCAACAGTTTCACAGTTGCACAGTTTTCCCCGTGCTCTGTCAAAACATGTTTTTAACGTTTTCAAATTTTTCCGTGTGTAGACCGTTAAATCCTGCATATGTCCAAGCAAATCTGAACATGTCCTGGTATTTGGGAGAGCGAAGTTGATTATGTGTGAGTGCCTGAACTTTGATAATTGACACACGATCACGTAAACAATACTGCTCTGTGTACTTGTGCAGCTTCGCAAAATCATAGAATCTTTTGGCAAAGTATTTCACTTTCCGAAAACCAAACACTTCTAACTGTTGCACAAGAGGTGTACAACCTGGAGGAATGGTAATCACGTCTACTCCCACACTAAAATTGTCTGAAAATAAAGAGTTAAACTTTTCACTCGAGGGAAGACTTGAACCAAGGACCTCTCATTCCCGAGCTGCTCACGCTAACCACGGGACCACGGTGCTCCTGAGCTCACACATTCACTGATGTTGCTTATCTTGCACATGGACTACTCAGTTTGTATATTTTGCTTATTTTTTTCATAGTTCCACACAACTTCTTCCTGTTTTCTCGATTGATCTGTGTTCAGTTTTTCAAGGCCTATCCACTGTGCCAACTTATAACTATATCTGAGGGGGATGCGATGGGGAGGTTCCCTTGTAAGAGAACGGGTTATGCACAATGCTGGTGACTACTCTGAAGGTCAGTTGAAAGGTGGCTACACTGAGCCACTGCGCCAGAGATTGCGCCATAGAGTATTATTAAGCCGCCTCCAGAGTGCGTGGGCAGAGCTGGTAGTAGTCAGTGCCTGGCAGTCAGTGTTGAGATGTGCGAGTGGGCAAGGCTTGTCGAGAGGTTGTAGTAAGGAGTGTTTGTTCCATGTTTTATCCAGTTATTTGATGGGAGAGATAGCAGATGTTATTCTAATGAAGATATTGTAATGATCAGAGTGCATTTCGTCAATATATATGAAGGTAAAAACCACTATGTTCATTTAGTATTTGTGTGTCTCAAATAATGCATCATTACAGGTTCAGTCAACTAAGCATCTGGCTTGTGCTCTTGTATTAGAGTGTAATTCTGGTTTTCTTGCGTAATTATAGTTTTTCTAATTTTCTTTTATCACATCAGTATAATTGGTATTTAAAATTCTTGTCTTGTTGAAGAAGAACCGTGCCAGATGTGCGTTGAGTCATACTACCACATACAGAACAGCTACACTTGTGCTTGTTGGCTTCGTAGAATTTATAGTTGCTGGGGACTTAATTAATTAATTGTGTTAATGAAAATTTTCATTTCATTCTTTGTTGTTGTTCTAAGCAGTCAGATTGCGTAATAATACTAGTCAGGGCCAACCGTTTACGAGACACAGCGTAATCGGACATACAGCTACGAAAAATTTAAAAAGTATTTTCAATTGTATTTAATTAAGCCCCCATGCACGTGGCGACCGCTGCTTCGGATCGTCCCTTGAAATTCTTCTGATTGTAAAAATAGTAGACTGTAGTATTGTTGTAGTAATTTGTAGTTAGTAATTGTAGTCTATTTTGCATGTGTAGATTTGGTAACTGTCATTGTTCTAATGGTACTTTTTCTCAGAATTAAATTTGTTGTCTTGTCAACGGGTTTGACAATTTAGTGCAATTATTTCAATTGTTCGATTGATCGTGTTTGAGGGAGTCATTGCATGTGAATGGTATTGTTGAGATAAAGAGTCACCGTGTGTAATTTTCGTACAGTGACGAATTTTTTGTATGTTTTGTAAATGATTACGCGATCAATGAAAAAGGCAAAAATGATGAATAGTGAGAATGACGAAATTGTTAACATGGCGAACTCGCCAACAAAGGAAAACAGTGCGATGAATAATGAAGTGGAAAACAATGTAATAAGTCGGGAAAATAGTCCGGAACCATTTCAAAATGTTTCTCAATCAGAAAATTCACAGAATACGAAATTAGCGATAGAAGATTCTGAGATAGTATCGAACACAGATAGCTTTACAGCTATGACGAAGGAAACTGGTTTTGCGGGAAATGTTAGGGGCGAAAGGAGTTTCGAATCAGTTACTATGGGGCAGTTGATGAGTGCTATATTAAAAATGGAAACACGGTTTGGATCTGAATTAAAAACACGGATGGGAATAATGGAATCACGGTTAGACTCAATGGGATCACAAATAGGAACAATTAAAACTGAGATGGGAACAATTAAAACAGAGATGGGAACTTTGGGATCTGAAATTAAAACTGATATGGGAACAATGGAAACACGGATGGGAACAATGGAAACTCGGTTAGGATCTGAATTTAAAACAGAGATGGGAACTTTGGAAACGGATAGATTCACGAATAGGGACATGTTTCAAAAATATGAAAGATGAATTAAAGAAAGAAATCAGAGAAGAAGTACAACCGATTCTGAATTCTCACAATAATAGATTAATTGCAGTAGAAATCAGACAAAGGGAACAGGATAGAGAACAGGAAGAAAGAGATTGCGTGATAGTACAGAAATTTTCAGAGTTAAATTTACAACGTGCAAAAGATAAGGAAGAAATATTTGAGAGAATGGAGGAATCCGTACCAAATGACAGATTAAATAACCTAACACAACAGTATGAACAGTTAACTACTAAATGTGTTAATACTGAAACCCAAGTCGCGACACTTACGGAAGACGTAAATAAACAGAAAGAACAAATAGGTGATTTATCGGAAAGAGTTGAGGAAATTTCAGATAAACTGACAAATCTTAGTTTACATGGGGGCTTAATTAAATACAATTGAAAATACTTTTTAAATTTTTCGTAGCTGTATGTCCGATTACGCTGTGTCTCGTAAACGGTTGGCCCTGACTAGTATTATTACGCAATCTGACTGCTTAGAACAACAACAAAGAATGAAATGAAAATTTTCATTAACACAATTAATTAATTAAGTCCCCAGCAACTATAAATTCCACGAAGCCAACAAGCACAAGTGAAGCTGTTCTGTATGTGGTAGTATGACTCAACGCACATCTGGCACGGTTCTTCTTCAACAAGACAAGAATTTTAAATACCAATTATACTGATGTGATAAAAGAAAATTAGAAAAACTATAATTACGCAAGAAAACCAGAATTACACTCTAATACAAGAGCACAAGCCAGATGCTTTGTTGACTGAACCTGTAATGATGCATTATTTGAGACACACAAATACTAAAAGAACATAATGGTTTTTACCTTCATATATATTGACGAAATGCACTCTGATCATTACACTATCTTCATTAGAATAACATCTGCTATCTCTCCCATCAAATAACTGGATAAAACATGGATCAAACACTCCTTACTACAACCTCTCGACAAGCCTTGCCCACTCGCACATCTCAACACTGACTGCCAGGCACTGACTACTACCAGCTCTGCCCACGCACTCTGGAGGCGGCTTAATAATACTCTTTGGCGCAATCTCTGGTGCAGTGGCTCAGTGTAGCCACCTTTCACAGTAAAACTTCGAAACACGTATCTATTTTGTACGCGCTATAAATAAATCGGTGCCACTATTAAAGTTCCAACACTCATAGCTGTGATGCCCATTTCAAACGTTGCTCTGATAACTGTTCTACTTTTTTCTGTTGTTCCCTTAATGCCGTATTGCTTGTCTTTAAATGCTAATAGCAACCACACTTCTTGTGTCTCGCCAATTGGACCTGCGGATGTCTCCTCCAGTGCTGCGCTATCGTTCTGTATCTCTTCATCATTAATCTTTGTATTTTCTGTATGTAAATCATCTTGGCGTTACACAACTGTTGTTCTATATGATCTCCAACTCAACCTACCCCACTTCTGCCGTTTTCATGCATCTTTCCATCCCTTCCATCTTTTACTCCTCTTCCATCTGTTTCTTCGGTATCGCATCAACTTTTTGATTGATTATGTGAATTTGCACCAACAGCTGTCCCCGATCTACTCCTCCAATTTCTTCACTCTCGCTCCCCCCCCCCCCTCCCCCATCTTCCACTTTTCTCCTCTTCTAATTCCTTCTCCTACTCAGTTGCTTCTTCCCCTCTTCTCTTCCTAGAATATTCCCTTCATATTTTCTAATTCCCAGTACACATCTATTAATACATCCATGTAAAATATCACAACGCCGGTCGACGCCGTATTTTAATTGGCAGATGATGTTGCCACCACAACCAACATAAACGTATACATACACTGAAATATAACTGAAAAGAAAAGTGTATGCACAATTATTCTCGCGCTTGCTGTCTTATTGTAAGTGGAAAAAATACATTCCCTTCTTCTTATTCTGTGCCGCCCAAAATTATCGCACAGCCTATCCATGCAAATCTAGCCTTATTACTTTTAAAATTTTCTGACTCTGATCAGAAAATACCACATGGTATCGCATCCTAAGCAGGATACACTAAATGCGAGATCCCCGAGATATGGCTACTGTGTCGGCACCTATCTGGTCTAACCAGTCTAATTCTGGAAACAGATCTCTCCTCACGAACCAGTAAGACTTAATAAAGTATGACTTATAAAAGTAGTGTGACAGATGTGTTTTCCTCACCCACCCACAAGAAAACTGCGTGGTTTCAACACTGGCCGTCGCAGTTCTGACCTTAAAAAAAAAAAAAGCAGTTAAGTCCAAATGTTCAAATGTGTGTGAAATCTTATGGGACCTAACTGCTAAGGTCATCAGTCCCTAAGCTTACACACTAGTTAACCTAAATTATCCTAAGGACAACCACACACTCCCATTCCCGAGGAAGGACTCGATCCTCCGCCGGGACAACGAGTTAAGTGTGGGAAAGGTGGGAAATAGGGGATGAGACGACCTTCCCATCGTCTGACACTTCTAAAAGTGCCGTCGAGCAGAACTGAGGTAACATTTGGTGCCAATTTTACATCACATGAACGTCACATGTACCTTTGATGTCTGGCCTTTTTCCCGTACGTCCACACCATGCTGTTTAAAGAGGCCTAGAGCCCAAGGGTGACGTCGCAGGGTGCCATGCTTTTGCACGATTAGAGAGAGAGGCTTTAAGCACTTTGGAGCCAAATTTCGAAGTTCTGCGTCGCGATGGGAGACGATTACTGGGTTTCGAAAAAGTGATTCTTTAATTGCGTTGCACAGAGTATATGCAGAATGTTGGTATGAAATACGAAACCAAGATGCATCCAAGACGTTCAGCCGTCCTTTCGCGATTGCATTGACTTCTAAATGAGGCCTGTTCGCTGTTCCCCCCTTCCCACTCAGATTGTATGGCCTGATGGTGGGGGAAGTGTGGAGCTAGGCGACAGAAGTCTGCACGCGAGCGGCACCATTGTACATGTTCAGAATTCTTGGCCACCTCCGTAGTAGATTATTATGATTCACGCAATCAGATGTCTTTGATAAGAAATAGAAAATCGCAGTAGTCAGAGATTTATCATTTAATGAAAGAAGGATATTCTCATAGTACATCAACAGATCCCTTCAGAAATCCAGATTGTGACTCTGACACTTAAGAACCATATACTGTTTTCTGTTACTTCTTAAGCGAGAAAGAAGTAAAGAACATTAAGTTTAAAAGTCTCACTGATGACGAGGCCATTACAGAAGGCGGACAAGCTAAAGCTGTACAAGCATGAGACAGGGAACTGCTGTGAAACTTTGGATAGAAACGTCCCAGTAATCACCATTTTCGATGTAGGGAAAGCACTATATGATAATAATTAGTAGTGAAAAGTGACACAGGTAAAATCATGAAACAGCAGAACCATTCCAGTAAGATGAATCTGTCCTAGTTATTATAAATGTACTTCAAATATAAACAACTAAGTCGCAATCTAATTGCGCTCAAATTTCACTCATGGCCTACTTTAATAACAAATGTAGCATGGAGAGTGCTGTATCTTGATACATTTTTCAGACTTTCGCCTCTGTAGTAGAAGTTTAATATATTTTCTTCCTCCATTTTTAAATGAACGCATTCAATTTTCATGTACTGCGGTATTTATCTCAAATTACAGAAATATTCCAAAAAATTAAGGTTTTTTGCAAATGTGAAAAGATGCTGCAAGGTACAACCCAGGAACAAATATTTCATTAAAATTTAAATCACTGCAAACTACATAATCTTGTCAGTATTTTATGTAACAGTGTATTTGCTACATTGTTACTCTACTACACACCAGTAATAAACAGCTTACATCAAATTAAGCAGAAGTATTACCAAAAAACAGTTACAAGTTAAATACATTTTGAAATTGAAGCTATTGGAAATTAACAGAATTTTCCATTTTCAATACAGGTAAAACTGTTAAGACATTAAAGGAACTCAGTTCATTCGCAAGTGCCACACGCTACATGGTAAAAGACCTCGTGTTTCAAGGTATAATATAGCGCTAGACTGTCGAAATATGGCTTAATCGTCCACAGGTCATATAAATGACTCTAAAAATATAATATAGCATTTAGCTCACCATAAAATTCTGTACCCCAAGAATTAGTAATATATTTCAAAACGATTTATTATATTGTACGGGACATAAATACGGGGAACGCAATATGTTGTGCAAAACAGTTCATCTGTAACACCACAACAACAAAAACTGTAGACTATATGGAAACTGCTTATGGCCGCCTCTAAAGCGCACTCCTTCACGTTATTCTAAAATCAGTCACTTGACTAAAGTACCGACCAAAAAAACATCGTTTATTCAAATGTACACTATTCTCTACGAACAACACTCTCCCTCTCCTCTTCAGAATGTTACACGTAACAATTTATTATCCACTGGTACTTCTTTATGGAGGTGTACTAAGTTTCTTTCGCACATTTGGACGCAATATGCTCTATTTTTCCGCCGTGAATTGCGAATTCTTTCAGTCACTTCCGGATTTTTGTGTAAATCTTGACAAAAATGTACAAGTTGTTGGTCCAGCACTTCAACGCTGTGCAGATTATGCAGAATAAACTGGAAGTCTCGCAAGACCCTTCGATCGTCCCACTTCCGCTATGCTGTTAATAAGTATAAAAATGTAGCGATATGCCTGTCTCGAGCGTAATTATCCGCGCAGTCAGTAAATGTGTGGGTCATTTTTGGTCCTTATGAAGTGTATGGAGGGGGTTTCGTGTCCTAATTATTGGATAAGTTGATGAGGAGAGGGATTACTTTTTGATAGAAATTGTGGGACTTCTGGTTCATGATACAAATGGAGGCTGGTCGCCGTAAGTGTCGTTTAATGTCAGTACTGCGAGAGTGTCAAGGAGAGTTCGTGATAAGAAAGAGTGAGTTACTGCGAACAGTTCAGTGATAGGGTTACTATCATCAGAATCGACAGCAAACCTACAGTCAACGATATTTCAGATATACATGCCGACATCGCAGGCCGAAGATGTAGAGACAAAGAAAGTATATGAGGATATTGAACGAATATAAACTACGTAAAGGGAGATGAAAATCTAATATTCGTGGGGGACTGGAATGTGGGTGTAGGGGAAAGAGTAGGAGAAATGGTTACGGGAGAGTACGGGCTTGGTACTAAGAACGAGATAGCAGAAAGACTTATTGAGCTCTGCAATAAATTTCACATAGAAATAGCGAATACTCTGTTGTAGAATTACAAGTGGAGGAGGTATACTTGGAAAAGGCCGGGAGCTACTGGAAGACTTCCATTAGATTACATAATGGTCAGCCAGAGATTCAGAAATCAGATATTGGATTGTAAGGTGTACCCAGTGACAGATGCAGACTCAGATCTCAATTTAGTAATGAAGAAAAGTAGGATGAAGATTAAGAGACTATCCAGGAAGACTCATTGCTCAAAGAAATGGGATACGCAAGTACAGTGCTGGAAGTTCTCTGAGGCTGTAGATACTACAATAAGGGATATCTCGTAGGCAGTTCAGTTAAAGAGAAATGAACATCTCTGAAAAGGGCAATCACAGAAGCTGGAAAGAAGAACGTAAGTACAAATAAGGAAACTACTGAGGAACTACCAGTAACAGAAGAAATATTTCAGCTGATCACTGAAAAAACGAATTACGAAAATGTTCAGGGGGATTCAGGAATACACAAATAAAAGTCATTTAGGAGTGAAATAAATAGGAAGTGCAGGGGAGCTAAGGTGAAATGGCTGTATGAAAAATGTGAAGAAACCGGAAAAGAAATGATTTTAGGAAAGACTGACTCAACGTATAGAAAAGTCAAAACAACCATTTGTGAAATTAAAGCAAGGGTGGTAACATTAAGAGTGCAAATGAGAATTTCACTGTTGAATGCTGACGAGAGAGCGGGTAGGCGGAAGGAGATATTGAAGGCCTCCATGAGAGGGAGGACTGTTGACGTCATATATCCCAAGAACCAGGAATTGATATGAAAAGATAGGGGATTCCACATTAGAGTCACAATCTGAAAGAGCTTTGGGAGACTTAAGATCGAACTAGGCGAAAATGATACATAACATTCCATCAAAAGTTTAAAATCATGCGGGAAAGTAGCAACAAAACGACTATTCACGTTGGTGTGTAGAATGTACCGGTATGCGTCTGACGTCATTCCATCTGACTTTCAGAAGGACATTATCCACACAGTCCCGAAGATTACAAGAGCATAAAAGTGCGAGAATTATCTCACAATCAGCTTGACAGTTAAAGCATCCAAGTTGCTGGTAAGAAGAATATACAGAAGACTGGAAAAGAAAATTGAAGATCTGCTAGTGAAGATCACTTTGGCTTTAGTTAAGTTAAAGGCATCAAATGTTCAAATGTGTGTAAATTCCTAAACGATCAAACTGCTGAGATCATCGCTCCCTAGTCTTACACACTGCTGAAACTAACGTAAACTAACTTACGCTAAGAACAACACGTACACCCGTGACCAAGAGAGGACTCGAACCTTCGGCGGGAGAGGCTGAGCAGTCCGTGACAAGGCGCCTCAAACCGCGCGGCCACTCCGCACGGCTTAAAGGCATCAGGGAGGATGTTCTGAGACTGGGTTAATAATGAAAGCGTTCATAGGATCTGCCGACCTGAAAAAAGCGTTCGACGATGTAAAATGGGGGAAGATGTTCGAAATTCTGAGAAAAATATGGGTAAGCTGTAGGTAGAGATGGGTAATATGCATTATGTTCAAGAGCCAAGAGGGAAGACCAAGAAGGAAGTGCTCGGATTAAAAAGGGTGTAAGACTGGGATGTAGTCTTTCGCCCCTATTGTTCAATCTATACATCGAAGAAGCAATGAGGGAAATAAAGGAAAGGTTTAAGACGGAACTAAAATTCAAGGTGAAAGGATGTGAATGATAATATTCGCTGATGACATAGCTATTCTCAATGAAAGGAAAGAAGAATTATAGGATCTGCTGAATGGAATGAACAGTATAAAATGGAATGAACATATAATGAGTACAAAAAATGGATTTAGAGTAAATCGAAGAAAGACAACAGAAATGAGAAGCAGCAGAAATGAGTACAGTGAGAAATTTAATATCAGGATTGGTGATCATGAAGTAGGTGAAATTAAGGAATTCTGCTACCTTGGCGCCGGCCGCTGTGACCGAGCGGTTCTAGGAGCTTCAGGCCGGAACCGCGCGACCTGCACGGTCGCAGGTTCGAATCTTCCCTCGGGCGTGGCTGTGTGTGACGTCCTTAGGTTAGTTAGGTTTAATTGGTTCTAAGTTCTAGGCGACTGATGACCCCAGTCCCATAGTGCTTAGAGCCATTTGAACAATTTTTTTGCTACCTTGGCAGCAAAATAGCCCATGACGGACGGAGCAAGGAAGACACAAAAAGTAAACTAACACTGGCAGAAAGGCTATTCCTGGGTAAGAGAAGTATACTAGTATCAAACATAATCCTTAATTTAAGGGGCGGCCGGAGTCGCCAAGCGGTTCTAGGCGTTGCAGTCTGCCTCGGGCATGGATGTGTGTGATGTCCTTAGGTTAGTTAGGTTTAAGTAGTTCTGAGTTCTAGGGGACTGATGACCTCAGATGTTAAGTCCCATAGTGCTCAGAGCCATTTGAACCATTTTGTTGTTCCAAAAGCAGATTGCCCGCCTACACACTGCCTGTGTAAGTCAGCGTCCTCCTCAAGACGTGCAGCAAGTTACCTGCCAGCGTCATCACTGGATATGTCTCCAGAGTACGTGTGGAATATGATGGGACGAGAAGTGACTCTTGTGACTCGTCAACCAACAACTCTTATAGAAACTTCCAGTACCTCGTCTCCAAACTTCCAAACTTGGTAGAGCACTTGCGCGCGGAAGACAAAGGTCCCGAGTTCGGGTCTCGGTCCGGCACACAGGTTTAATCTGCCAGGAAGTTTCATCTCAGCGCACACTCCGCTGCAGAGTGAAAATCTGGAAACTCTTATAGAGTCTGGAAACTCTTATAGAACTACGGGAACAGGAAGAGCAGTCGTGGGATAACGTATCCCAGGACGCTATCCACCATCTGTACGATCGACCGGATGGCAGAGTCAGCGCCTGCATTGCTGCCTACAGAGGCTACACCCATAGAGTAAATATCTCTGGAGTGAGCATTGCGTTCTGCTCATGTTGTCAACATTAAACCAGGAATGTCACGTGTTTTCGGGACTTCGCAGTGCGTATGTGCTTTCTAGAGCGTTTGAAGTTTATAATATAAGGAGTTTTTTTTTGTTTCACCGTTTGTTGTAGTGTAATAGCGATGGTGAATTACTGTTGTTGCTACGGATGCAAAGAAAAATATGTGAAAGGAGGGATAGTAACTTTTCATCGGTGCATACCATGTAGCTCTAATTATAGTTATCATATTAGTAAGAGACACTGTATATGTTTAAAAATTTCGAGACGCATTATAATTAAGGCTTGATTCTGTAGACCTATTTTTCTACGATTTTATGACTATATAATAGATATTACGGATCGTACAAAAGCTTACAAACAATCGCTTCCTCTCGTAAATTTGCTAGTGGAACAGGAAAGGGAATGGTTAGTTGTTTCAGCAAATACTATCCTCCATGCATTTATCAGTGACTTCTCGATTATGTATGTCGATTACTCAGTCTACTATTTATTTAATAAACTAGTAGCAAGTACGTAGAATGCATTAAATAAATACTTCAAAGTGTCACCAGTAAGAAAAATTGTACTTTACGTCGCAAAAACGAGAAAATAAATACGCAGAAATAGCAGAAAAAAGGACGAACTAGCAGGGATATAATCCATAATGTGTGGCAAATTCGGTTTTTTTCGGACACTTGCAAAATTACTAGCGTACTATCAAGTCGTTTTGCAAGGTCTATCACTGCAAAAATGTACGTCAGGCACTGCAATACTATAAAGTGCCGTATCATACCGAAAACTACAAAAAATCGAGTGCATCTGGACTGTGACACCTATCGCAAAGAAGCAGGATGTAATATCACTTGCCCTTAAAAGTTACGTAGCAGGTTTATTCCCGGTATCAAATGGATACTGTTAAAATGTCTGCACAACATCTGTAAATAATCCACGACACGTTCGAAAAGAATCCGTCTGTACTAGGGATGTAGTGACATTCTAAATATACAGGGCGCTATACAGACAAACACACGACATCCCGAGAACACGTGACCAGGCCGGCAATGTATGTTGACAACACAAAATCTGTTCTGCGCATGTGAATGCTCACTCCAGAGATATTTACTCTATGGCTACACCAAATTTCTCTTCTTCAGAAACGCTTTCCTTGCCATTGCCAGTCTACATTTTATATCTTCTCTACTTCGACTGTCATCAGTTATTTTGCTCCCCAAATAGCAAAACTCCTTTACTACTTTAAGTGTCTCATTTCCTAATCTAATTCCCTCAGCATCACCCGACTTAATTCGACTACATTCCATTATCCTCGTTTTGCTTTTGTTGATGTTAATCTTATATCCTCCTTTCAACACACTGTCCATTCCGTTCAACTACTCTTCCAAGTCCTTTGCCGTCTCTGACAGAATTACAATGTCATCGGCGAACCTCAAAGTTTTTATTTCTTCTCCGTGGATTTTAATACCTACTCCGAATTTTTCTTTTGTTTCCTTTACTGCTTGCTCAATATACAGATTGAATAACATCGGGGACAGGCTACAACCCTGTCTCACTACCTTCCCAACCGCTGCTTCCCTTTCATGCCCCTCGACTCTTATAACTGCCATCTGGTTTATGTACAAATTGTAATTAGCCTTTCGCTCCCTGTATTTTACCCCTGCCACCTTTAGAATTTGAAAGAGGGTATTCCAGTCAGCATTGTCAAAAGCTTTCTCTAAGTCAACAAATGCTAGAAATGTAGGTTTGCCTTTCCTTTATCTATTTTCTAAGCTACGTCGTAGGGTCAGCATTGCCTCACGTGTTCCAACATTTCTGCGGAATCCAAACTGATCTTCCCCGAGGTCCGCTTCTACCAGTTTTTCCATTCGTCTGTAAAGAATTCGCAACGTATTTTGCAGCTGTGACTTATTAAACTGATAGTTCGGTAATTTTCACATCTGTCAACACCTGCTTTCTTTGGGATTGGAATTATTATATTCTTCTTGAAGTCTGACGGTATTTCGCCTATCTCATACATCTTGCTCACCAGATGGTAGAGTTTTGTCAGGACTGGCTCTCCCAATGCCGTCAGTAGTTCCAATGGAATGTTGTCTACTTCCGGGGCCTTGTTTCGACTCAGGTCTTTCAGTGCTCTGTCAAACTCTTCATGCAGTATCGTATCTCCCATTTCATCTTCATCTACATCCGCTTCCATTTCCGTAATATTGTCCTCAAGTACATCGCCCTTGTATAGACCCTCTACATACTCCTTCCATCTTTCTGCTTTCCCTTCTTTGCTTAGAACTGGGTATCCATCTGAGCTCTTGATATCCATACAAGTGGCTCTCTTTTCTCCAAAGGTCTCTTTAATTGTCCTGTAGACAGTATCTATCTTACCCCTAGTGAGATAAACCCTACATACTTACATTTGTCCTCTAGCCATACCTGCTTAGCCATATTGCACTTCCTGTCGATCACATTTTTGAGACGTTTGTATTCCCTTTTGGCTGCTTCATTTACTGCGTTTTTATATTTTCTCCTTTCATCAATTAAATTCAATATTTCTTCTGTTACCCAAGGATTTCTACTAGCTCTCGTCTTTTTACCTACTTGATCCTCTGCTGCCTTCACTACTTCATCCCTCAGAGCCGCCCATTCTTCTTCTACTGTACTTCTTTCCCCCATACCTGTCAATTGTTCCCTTATGCTCTCCCTGAAACTCTGTACAACCTCTGGTTCTTTCAGTTTATCCAGGTTCCATCTCCTTAAATTCCCACCTTTTTGCAGTTTCTTCAGTTTTATCTACAGTTCATAACCAATAGATTGTGGTCAGAGTCCACATCTGCCCCTGGAAATGTCTTACAATTTAAAACCTGGTTCCTAAATCTCTGTCGTACCATTATATAATCTATCTGATACCTTCTAGTATCACCAGGATTCTTCCATGTATACAACCATCTTTTATGATTCTTGAACCAAGTGTTAGCTATGATTAAGTTATGCTCTGTGCATAATTCTACCAGACGGCTTCCTTTTTCATTTCTCTCCCCCAATCCATATCCACCCACTATGTTTCCTTCTCTCCCTTTTCCTACTCTCGAATTCCAGTCACCCATGACTATTAAATTTCGTCTCCCTTCACTACCTGAATAATTTCTTTTATCTCATCATACATTTCATCAATTTCTTCATCATCTGCAGAGCTAGTTGGCATATAAACTTGTACTACTGTAGTAGGAATGGGCTTCGTGTCTATCTTGGCCACAATAATGCGTTCACTATGCTGTTGGTAGTAGCTTACCCGCACTCCTATTTTTTTATTCATTATTAAACCTGCTCCTGCATTACCCCTATTTGATTTTGTATTTATAACCCCATATTCACCTGACCAAAAGTCTTGTTCCTCCTGCCACCGAACTTCACTAATTCCCACTATATGTAACTTTAACCTATCCATTTCCGTTTTTAAATTTTCTAATCTACCTGCCCGATTAAGGGATCTGACATTCCACGCTCCGATCCGTAGAACGCCAGTTTTCTTTCTCCTGATAACGACGTCCTCTTGAGTAGTCCCCGCCCGGAGATCCGAATGGGGGACTATTTTACCTCAGGAATATTTTACTCAAGAGGACGCCATCATCATTTAACCATACAGTAAAGCTGCATGCCCTCGGGAAAAATTACGGCTGTAGTTTCCCCTTGCTTTCAGCCGTTCGCAGTACCAGCACAGCAAGGCCGTTTTGGTTATTGTTACAAGGCCAGATTAGTCAATCATCCAGACTGTTGCCCTTGCAACTACTGAAATGGCTGCTGCCCCTCTTCAGGTACCACACGTTTGTCTGGCCTCTCAACAGATACCCCTCCGTTGTGGTTGCACCTGCGGTACGGCCATCTGTATCGCTGAGGCACGCAAACCTCCCCACCAACGGCAAGGTCCGTGGTTCATGGGGGTAGGATTCGCTTGTTGTAGCGTTGGGCAGTTGGAGGTGAGCCGCCAGCAGTGCTGTATGTGGGGAGAGAGATAGCAGAGTTTTGAGCGGACGATCTGGACGTGTGTCAGTCAGAAAAAGGAAAGGAAGTTTGTTTAATTGGAAGTCACAAAATTATATATATAATGACTTTTGAACGCTATTAAGATAAATACATTGTTTGTTCTTTATCAAAATCCTTCATTTCCTAACTATGTCTATCAGTATTAGTGCCTTCAGTGGTTATAGTCTTTTATTTAGCTGGCAGTATTGGCGCTCGCTGTATTGCAGTTGTTCGAGTAACGAAGATTGTTGTGAGGTAAGTGATTCATGAAAGGTATAGGTTATTGTTATTAAGGGCCATTCTTTTGTAGCGATTATTGAAAGTTAGATTTCGTTGCGCTAAAAATATTGTGTGTCAGTTTAGTGATGATCAGAACAGGTAAAGAGAAAACTGTTTGAGTACGTTGAGTTTTGCTCACCTATTTGAAAATCAAATAACGTAGTTTACCAGCACAGTCATTCATAATTATTCAAAGGGGATGTTTCACTCTTTTTCATTTTTCACCTAATTTCATCAGTTTTTCGCTGTATAATTTAGAATTATTTTTTTCCACCTTTTGCTGCCCCTAAACTTTTGCCGCTCCAGTGGGCCGCCTACTCTTGCGTAATGGGAAGAACGACCCTGCTGCCCTAACATCAAAACTCATCAGTTATTGCTTTTAGTGTCTCATTTCCTAATCTAACTCCCTCAGTGTCACCTGAATAGTTCTACTACTTTCCATCACATTTGCTTTACTTTTGTTGGTGTTCAGCTCTTAACCACTTTTCAAGGCGCTGTCCCTTCCGTTTAACTGCTCTTCCAAATCAGTGGCCGGCCGTTGTGGCCGAGCGGATCTAGGCGCTTGAGTCTGGAACCACGCGACCGCTTTGGTAGCAGGTTCGAATCCTCCCTCGGGCATAGATGTGTGTGGTGTCCTTAGGTTAGTTAGGTTTAAGCAGTTCTAAATTCTAGGGGACTGATGACCTCAGATGTTAAGTCCCATAGTGCTCAGAGCCATTTGAACCAAATCAGTGAAGTTACACTACTGGCCATTAAAACTGCTATATCACGAAGATGAGATGCTACAGACGCGAAATTTAACCGACAGGAAGAAGATGCTGTGATATGCAAATTATTAGCTTTTCAGAGTATTCACACACTGTTGGTGCCGGTACGACACCTACAACGTGCTGACATGAGGAAAGTTTCCATACGATTTCTCACACACAAACAGCAGTTGACCGGCGTTGCCTGGCGAAACGTTGTTATGATGCCTCGTGTAAGGAGGAGAAATGCGTACCATCACGTTTCCGACTTTGATAAAGGTCGGATTGTAGCCTATCGCGATTGCGGTTTATCGTGTCGCGACATTGCTGCTCGCGTTGGTCGAGATCCAATGACTGTTGGTAGAATATGGTGGGTTCAGGAGGGTAATACGGAACGCCGTGCTGCATCCGAACGGCCTCGTACCACTAGCAGTCGAGATGACAGGCATCTTATCCGCATAGCTGTAACGGATCGTGCAGCCACGTCTCGATCCCTGAGTCAACAGATGGGGACGTTTGCAAGACACCAACCATCTGCACGAACAGTTCGACGACGTTTGCAGCAGCATGGACTATCAGCTCGGAGACCATGGCTGCAGTTACCCTTGACGCTGCATCACAGACAGGGGCGCCTGCGATGGTGTACTCAACGACGAACCTGGGTGCACGAATGGCAAAACATCATTTGTTCGGATGAATCCAGGTTCTGTTTACAGCATCATGATGGTCGCATCCGTGTTTGGCGACATCGCGGTGAACGCACATTGGAAGCGTGTATGGGGTGGTATTGGGTGCCATTGGTTACACATCTCGGTCATCTCTTGTTCGCATTGACGGCACTTTGAACAGTGGACGCTACATTTCAGATGTGTTACAACCCGTGGCTGTACCCTTCATTCGATCCCTGCGAAAGCCTACATTTCAGCTGGATAATGCACGACCGCATGTTGCAGGTCCTGTACGGGCCTTTCTGGATATAGAAAATTTTCGACTGCTGCCCTGGCCAGCACCTTCTCCAGATCTCTCACCAATTGAAAACCTCTGGTCAATGGTAGCCGAGCAACTGGCTCGTCACAATACGCCAGTCACTACTCTTGATGAACTGTGGTATCGTGTTGAAGCTGCATGGGCAGCTGTACCTGTACACGCCATGCAAGCTGTGTTTGACTCAATGCCCAGGCGTATTAAGGCCGTTATTACGGCCAGTGGTGGTTGTTCTGGGTACTGATTTCTCAGGATCTATGCACCCAAATTGCGTGAAAATGTAATCACATGTCAGTTCCAGTATAATATATTTGTACAATGAATACCCGTTTATCATCTGCATTTCTTCTTGGTGTAGCACTTTTAATGGCCAGTGGTGTAGTTACGAAATGGTTTTATTGTGTACATGGGCGGCGTGTGATTAGTGACTGAAATGCAGCAGAAGCTTTAAAGAAGGTGGCAGACAGAAGCGGCAGCATTGCCACGCTCTAGAGTCACGGACGGACCTAACTAAGCGGTCACGGTCGGCTGCTTCGGTGACAGCCCAGTTCATTCTCACCGCAGTCACCGCTTCTCTTCCAGAGATAACATCTTCCCAGCAGCACACTCAGCGGTGGCAGGAATTTTCTGTGGAGATGTCACCAGAGCACGGAGCGGACAGAGGCATGTGCCATATTTTACTCCCTCTTTGCAGTTCCTTTGTGTAGAAAGACTTAAGTGCGTGACCGATTTTTAAAGTATCTTGGCGTTGTAGGTGTCTGGGGACAGCCACACAACTGTCACATTACTCCGTCACTTTTCCATTACCTTTTCATAAATTGAGTGAATTGCAGGCAGCGTTATGTTTGGCGAAATGAAAATAAATAACCTTAAGACAAGCGGGGTAATGCGGAGCAGTAGAAATGTTTATTGAAGCCTTGCTTAACACTCTGAGTGCGGCGATACATTGTTTGATGAGCACGATCAATAATGCACTCTTTGTCAAACTATGTTGCTATTCAAAGTTAAACTCCGAGAAACTGGTTGCGGATAATTTTTTAAATCCACGAAGCGATGTGGAAAACTTTTCAAAAAACACGCTACTGTTCGGGCTTAGAGTCCACAAACGCAACTGACAGGAACTTGTGCAAGTGCGTGGACTCATGCAGAAATTCTAAAAGTCCCTAGACTTGTCACCTGAGTAATTTCAGACACTTTAATCGCGACTGGGACACCGCTCGTCAGCGTAAGACTTGACTCACCGATCTTGCACTGCCAACTGACGTCATCCAAAATAGCAACCCTCATATAGCCTCAATATATCGTTCCAAAAACGCACATACTGTGCATATTGATACACACTAAAGGGCCAATGAAACTGGTATAGGCATGCGTATTCAAATACAGAGATATGTAAACAGGCAGAATACGGCGTAGGTCGGCAACGCCTATGTAAGACAACAAGTGTCTGGCGCAGTTGTTAGATCGGTTACTGCTGCTGCAATGGCAGGTTATCAAGATGTGAGTTTGAACATGGTGTTATAGTCGGCGCAAGAGCGATGGGACACAGCATCTCCGAGGTAGCGATGAAGTGGGGAATTTCCCGAGCCAGCATCTCCGGTGTAGCGACGAAGTGGAGATTTTCCAGTACGACCGTTTCACGTATGTACCGTGAATATCAGGAATCCGATAAAACATCAAATCTGCGACATCGCTTCGGCTGGGAAAAGATCCTGCAAGAACGGAACCAACGGCGACTGAAGAGAGTCGTTCACCGTGACAGAAGTGCAACCTTTCCGCAAACTGCTGCAGATTTCAATGGTGGGCCATCAACAAGTGTCAGCTTGCGAACCATTCAACGAAACATCACAGATATGGGCTTTCGGAGCCGAAGAGCCACTCGTGTATCCTTGATGACTGCGCGACACAAAGCTTTACGCCTCGTTTGGGCCTGTCAACACCGACATTGGACTTTTGACGACTGGGAAGATGTTGCCTGGTCGGACGAATCTCGTTTCAGGTTCTATCGAGCGGATGGATATGTACGAGTACGGATACAACCCCATGAATCCATGGATCGTGCATGTCAGCACGGGACTGTTCAAGCTGGTGGAGATTCTGTAATGGTGTGGGGCGAGTGCAATTGGAGTAGTATGGGACCCCTGATAAGTCTAGATACGACTCTGGGAGGTGGCACGTGGATAAGCATCCTGTCTGATTACCTGCATCCATTCATGCACATTGTGCGTTCGGACGCACTTGGGCAATTCCAGCAGAACAATGCGCACAATGCGACACCCCACACGTCCAGAAGTGCTACAGAGTGGCTCTAGGAACATTCTTCTGAGTTTGAACACATCCGCTGGCCACCAGACTCCCCAGACATGAATATTATTGATCACATCTGGGATACCTTGTTACATGCTGTTCAGAAGAGATCTCCACCACTCGTACTGTTACGTATGTATCGACAGCCCTGCAGTATTCATGGTGTCAGTTCGCTCCAGCACTACTTCAGACATTAATCGAGTCCATGCCACGTCGTGCTGCGGCACTTCTGCGTGCTCGCGGATGTTTTGGCGGTGTGCCAGTTTCTTTGCCTCTTCAGTGTAAACTAAATGTGTAAACAACTGTCATGATTCACTCTTCTGCACTCACCCCTTTCAAATATTAAAAATGCCAGTTCGGTTGTCTTTTCATCATTAGATTTTACATAATATCTCTCGTTGGTTGCACGTGAAAGAGAAGAGAAAGTAGATCAAGATGAGATGGAAGACACGACGCTGGGATAAGGTTTCCACAGAGCACTGAAAGACCTACTGACTTCAAAAGATGGCTCATTTAATAGACGAAATTTTCTCAGAATTAATGAAATTCCTGGGAAAACAAGCCATGACAAAATTGTTCCACCTAGAACGTAGTGTGTATGAGTCAGGCTAAATAATCTCAGACTTCAAGAAGAATGTGATAACTGCAAATTCAAAGAAGGCACGTGCTGACAGGTGTGAATATTACTGAAACATTAGTTCAATAAGCCATGGCTGGCAAATACTGAAATGCATTATTTGCAGAAGACTGGTAAAGCCCAACCTTGGAAATCAATTTGGGCTCCACTGATATATAAAAAGACGAGAGGCAATATTGAGCCTATGCTTAAAATACAGACTCAAAAAAGGCAAATGTTCGTTTATAACATTTGTGGGTTCGGAGAAAGCTTTTTACAATGTTGACTGGAATGCACCCTTTGAAATTCTGAAGGCAGCAGGGATCAAATACTAGAAGCGAAAGATTATTTTGTCCATACACCAAACTGCAATTACAAAAGCCAAAGGACATGACAGAGGGGGCAGAAGTTAAGCGGCAAGTGACGCAGGGTCATACGTTATCTCTAAAGTTATTGAGTCAATACATAAAGTGTATGAGCTGAAAGAGTAATTAAGAAAGGAAATTGAAGGTCAGAGTTAAAAATAACAGCAACACTACAACCATGTTTCCTGCCACCGATACGCCTAATTCTTACATCTGAGGACTAACCACAACCATCTACTACATTCCCTGCTATAACGTCCAGACCTTCTATTCAGGAGATTAGACATTACGTGTTGAATTCTATCACATGCAAGGCAGTCCACATTCACTCATCACGTTGAGGTGATGTTCCATGTCGTCATTTGGCAATGTCGACCGTAGGTATTGGCTCTTCTGACGCCAATGTTGCCGGGTGACCACTTCTGACAGCAGTGATATGTGTGTGGGAAGTTGTGGGTTGGGTTCTTCAGTAACGCAGAGGATGCTGGGTCCAGAATAATTCATCAGCCTAAACATTTGACATTTCCCTGTAAAATGTGTCAACTTTCAGCTTCTCATACTTTTCGCCTCTGCTAACTCGCGAGCACTTTTGCTAAGATAACCTGTGCGCCCTAATCGATGTCTGCAATGGATACAGCCCTCGATCCGTCGGGATGTGGAGCGCAAACGACGCTCTTTCACTGGCTATATGTCTCGACCAGTAGTTAATCTGTACGGCCTGCGCCAAGGCAGCAAATTCTGTATTGGAATGGGATACAAAAATTCTTGTATTATTTTTACTCTGTAGCTGGTCTGTTGTATGTAGACGGAGCAACCAGCTAGCGATTGCAGCTTGGGTTTGTATACAAGAACGTGCAATGAAATTTACTTCCTTCATTCTCTCGTTACGAGCTACAAGTTACGAGCTGACGCACTGCATAGTGCAGCTTGGTGCGTTATATTAGTGCAATGGCTCTCAGCCTATGGATAGTTACTTCCTGAAGGCTAAAATGAAATTTTCTGAGTGGTAAAAACAAAAGCTTTTAATTGTTTTGGTCACGAAACTAAATTATTTTTTAAAGAGATTTACTCTTATGATTGTTTCGTAAGTCTGTAATACCGATTACGTATGGTACCAATAATTACATTTTTTACAAATACTAACATTAAAACATGGCACATTGTGGTGGAGATTACAAGCGAAATGGAAGTATGAACATCATCTTCCTTATATGATACATCTACTACACACCTTCCTTGAACAGCGCATCTATGATAGTAAAAACCTGAAAATTGTTGGTAAGTTCCTGTGGGACCAAATTGCTTAGGCTATCGGTCCCTAGGCTTACACACTACTTAATCTAACTTAAACTAATTTACGCTAAGTACAACACACACACACCATAACCGAGGGAGGACTCGAACCTCCAACGGGGGGAGCAGCGCGAACCATGGCAAGGCGCCTCAGACCACATGCCATCTATGATAGTAAAATTGAAACATATGTCACATATGCCTAAATACGAGGGCAGTTCAATAAGTAATGCAACACATTTTTTTTCTGAAACAGGGGTTGTTTTATTCAGCATTGAAATACACCAGGTTATTCCCCAATCTTTTAGCTACACAACACTATTTTTCAACGTAATCTCCATTCAATGCTACGGCCTTAACGCCACCTTGAAATGAGGGCCTGTATGCCTGCACGGTACCATTCCACTGGTCGATGTCAGAGCCAACGCCGTACTGCATCAATAACTTCTTCATCATCCCCGTAGTGCCTCCCACGGATTGCGTTCTTCATTGGGCCAAACATATGGAAATCCGACGGTGCGAGATCGGCGCTGTAGGATGTATGAGGAAGAACAGTCCACTGAAGTTTTGTGAGCTCCTCTCGGGTGCGAAGACTTGTGTGAGGTCTTGCGTTGTCATGAAGAAGGAGAAGTTCGTTCAGATTTTTGTGCCTACGAACACGCTGAAGTCGTTTCTTCAATTTCTGAAGAGTAGCACAATACACTTCAGAGTTGATCGTTTGACCATGGGGAAGGACATCGAACAGAATAACCCCTTCAGCGTCCCAGAAGACTGTAACCATGACTTTACCGGCTGAGGGTATGGCTTTAAACTTTTTCTTGGTAGGGGAGTGGGTGTGGCGCCACTCCATTGATTGGGTTTTTTTTTCAGGTTCGAAGTGATGAACCCATGTTTCATCGCCTGTAACAATCTTTGACAAGAAATTGTCACCCTCAGCCACATGACGAGCAAGCAATTCCGCACAGATGGTTCTCCTTTGCTCTTTATGGTGTTCGGTTAGACAACGAGGGACCCAGCGGGAACAAACCTTTGAATATCCCAACTGGTGAACAATTGTGACAGCACTACCAACAGAGATGTCAAGTTGAGCACTGAGTTGTTTGATGGTGATCCGTCGATCATCTCTAACGAGTGTGTTCTCACGCTCCGCCATTGCAGGAGTCACAGCTGTGCACGGCCGGCCCGCACGCGGGAGATCAGACAGTCTTGCTTGACCTTGCGGCGATGATGACACACGCTTTGCCCAACGACTCACCGTGCTTTTGTCCACTGCCAGATCACCGTAGACATTCTGCAAGCGCCTATGAATATCTGAGATGCCCTGGTTTTCCGCCAAAGGAAACTCGATCACTGCCCGTTGTTTACAACTCACATCCGTTACAGACGCCATTTTAACAGCTTCGTACAGCGCTGCCACCTGTCGGAAGTCAATGAAACTATACGAGACGAAGCGGGAATGTTTGAAAATATTCCACAAGAAATTTCCGGTTTTTTCAACCAAAATTGGCCGAGAAAAAAAAATGTGTTGCATTACTTATTGAACTGCCCTCGTACTTCAGGAAAATGCCTTCTCCAAGTTGTAGGTAGCTCACGAAATAGCTCAGAATGTGCCACATTCTTCACTAGGGTCTACAGGTATTATTATCATTATTATTGTTATTATTATTAGTTATTACCAGCACCGATCAGAAACAAAGCATTAACAGTCTGAAGTCTTCTAATTTTTGCTAGTTCAGAAGCAAAGAGTCCAGCAATCAAGCAATTTACAAACAGTAACTACAGCGCCCGCAGTTTTAAATAAGTGTACAAAGTGCACCAACGCAACTGCACCCACACAGATTTTGTGCCAATCAAAGAGACTCCACGAGCGCCACTTCTCCCCTCTAGCTCGTCTGCTCAACCTCCAAACCAGTCCTAACCAAAGTTAATACTGTCCTTCCCCCTACTGGAGAAGCAACAAATCCCTGACTCGTAAATTTCCGCGCAGCAAGGAGGTGACATTATGCTCCCGATCTGTGTTTCCCACGATCACTTTAAGCAGTGTTTTTTGAGAGTTTATAGGCCTAAAGGGAACAACACGTTTATTACAGAGATCCTTATCTTTATGGGCCGAACATAACAGCATGTCCGACCAGAGGCCTTGACTAAACTAAGTGCTTTTTTGGCGCAACATAGACCATTTCAGAGCCAGCATAAATGTTGTGCTCTATCCTACAATTCTTCAGAAGGCAGGCAAAGGGATGACACCATCTCATTGCTCCATCTGGTCCAAGATGAACATGGAAACTCGCGAATTTTTATGGCATAGTTAAGTTTACAAGAAACGCATGATATTCTACGGCACAGTGTAACAGTCCATTCACTCATAAAGTAAAATCAAACCACGGTATATGTAGCCTCGATGTATCGAAAACCTGTCTATATCGAATTCTTTCTCCAGTCCCATCCCTTGGAAGCCCGAAACTTTCATATTTCGAAGAAAACCTGCCATTATATCGAAGTTTCAAGAAGACTCGAGAGCAGCAGATTTTACCTCTGTATACCGACAACGGCGCCAGCGATAGATATCGAAGTTCAGTGGTAGACAACTTTTTATATCCAAGTCATCTCTATATACGGAAGTCTTTCATTTTGTACCTTTGTATATTGAAGTGCGCGCAAATAGGTTAATTCCAGCCATTCTCCTCCCTGCGTCGATGCGTCAATGAGATCTGCGGCGCGTTGCAGTTCCCACGCCCTCCGTTCAGGTGCGAATTTAGGCTGTGTCCGTCTTGATTGGGCGTGAGCAGGAAGTGGCAGCCATGGGCTCTAAGCGGAAATGTTTGACAATCGCTGAAAACCAAAAGTTAATTGACAAAGAGAAAGCAGGAATGAGGGAAAAGAAAGACATTGCTGCAGAGTTTCGGATTCCAGCAAGCACACTGTTGACAATAGTCAATAACGAAAACCGCTTCATTACCACAAATGGACATATCAGAAGTGACAACAAAAGGCTGAGTTTCCAGATTTAGAAGCGTTTTTAGTGCAGTGGTTCCAACAACAGAGGAACAGTAATATGAACATTGGTGGACCTATTTCGAAAGAAAAGGCAGATTATTTTGCAGCAGCGTTGGGGTACATTCACGGCCGTCTGTATTAGGCGGCCGTGGTACGATACATTCCATGCGAGTAATGCGTGGTTAGAAAATTTCGGGAAAAGACACGGTATTATTTTGCGAAAGGCGAGTGGGGTAAGTGCCAATGTACATAACAAAACTCGAGATGAATGAAAGTTAGAATTGCAGACGGTTCTTCAGGATTACAAACCCGATAATATTTTTAACACAGACGAGCTTGGGCTTTTTTACAAATGTCTTCCAGAAAAAACTTTGACTTTCCTAGGCGAAAAATGTCACAGTGGAAGCTAAACAAAGTCCGTGTCACTGTTCTGTTCCTAGCATATATGATGGGCACATAAAAACTCAAGTCCCCTTAGAAACTGCGATGTTTTTCTGGGTGTAAGTCGTTCCCTGTGGAGTAATGTACACTCCGAACAAGAAAGCTTGTATGAATTCAGAAGTGTTTTCCAGCTGGTTAAATAATTGTTAAAGGAAAATTAATCGTGAAACATCGAAAAGTTATTTTGTAGACAATTGCAGTGTCTCAATTAAAATCCGTGACAGTACAATTTTTACCACTTAACACTAAGTCGAAATTACAGCCCTTATATCAAGGAATAGTCAAGAACGCCAGAGGAAACTCCGATATAAATTGGTCCGAATGACTGTCCGCAGTATTGACGATGACAACCCTAAAACTGTCAACACTTCAGATGCGGTGAATATGCTGGATAAAGCGTGGAGGAGCAGACAATCGTGAGTTTTTTCCGAAAATGTGATATTCGACGACATGAAAATGAGCAGCTGGTGGGTTTAATACTTAAGCGTGTAAAATTTTAGTTTTTGAGTCTGACATGGGTTTATGAGAATTTTGATTGAAGCTTTTATTTTCTACAGTACTACAGGAACACCTCCTATCAGTAACCTCGAGTCCGAATTGACGACAATGGTGACTCATTTTAATACCACCCATATTCGTTTTGAAAATTTCGTGGATGTGGACAATGATGTCGCAGTAGCAGGAACACTAACAGAAACAAAGATTGTTGACTCCGTGAAGGCAGCGAACGAAAAAGACGGCGGCAACAGTGACGACGAGGAGGGGGAAGAAGGGGATGGGGATGTTGAAGAAGCACCGCCAGTGACGGCCAGACAGGCCAAAGCGGCTCTCTACACAATTAGAGGGTATGTGGAGAAGTGTGAGGAGGTGGAGGATGATGTGTTCTCAGTCCTAGTAATCACAGACAATGAAACTGACTCACAGGTACTCAAAAGATTAAAGCAAACCAAAATTACGGATTACTGTTACAGCCAATGATTTCTGCAAATTTTTGTGTATGTACTCAGTATTCTTTTACTGAATTTAATTTTTTTTAAACGAAAATGTTTTATTTTAAACTCATAAATTCTTGCCTGTTTCAGAAGAAATAAAACAATATGCATAACAATCATTCTTGATTTATTTTTTATATTACCAAAAGTAAATATAGGCCTACATCACACATAAACGCGAATAAGAATCACAGTACAGTAATTAAAAAATCGTGGGGTTGTAAACTATCTTGTTCAGAAACCTTGTTAGATCGAATCCTCTCTCATTTTGCTTTCTCTAGACATTCGATATATTGAGGTCTGACTCTATTAAAGGCACCGATGAAAATAGCAAGAATAATTAGATTACTGAGAAAGGGATTTATATAGTCCGTCTATGATTCAGATATGTATTGTAAAGAAAATGAGTTGCGGCCTATGTGAATCAAGACTGTATGCCCCACAGTACAAAAACATTGAATAGTATCACTCATAATGGCTCAGTACAGACCTGAATTTTTTCGCACTAGTGCTGGAAAAAAAAATTGCTCTGAGCACTATAGGACTTAACTTCTGAGGTCATCAGTCCCCTAGAACTTAGAACTACTTAAACCTAACTAGCCTAAGGACATCACACACATCCATGCCCGAGGCAGGATTCGAACCTGCGACCGTAGCGGTCGCGCGGTTCTAGACTATAGCGCCTAGAACCGCTCGACCACCCCGGCCGGCAGTGCTAATACTTCCTGACCCAATTACCCCTACCATCAACAACATTAGTGCCTAACTGAACTTTAGAGTGAAAAAGAATTTTCTCTGAATGCTTTTCTTTTTAAAAAGAGCGTATATGTAGCTGTTTTATTAAACAACGAATTAGTATGTCAATGAAACAACTGGTTTTGTTTATTTATGTTAAAAAACAGGATTCCTCTGCAGCACCCTTGTCCCTAACGACACTTGATTCCTTTGATGGAAAGGTGACGAGGGAAGGAATGGCTGCTTCTGATTCAGACTCGGTCTAGAAAGGAAATTGTGGTCTGGAGTCTTGTTACGAGTGGGTTGCACTTGAGACTCTCGTCCAGGGCGCGGCTTCGCACTGGCATTGGTCTTCACTGGGGAGCCTGTGGTGAAGTCTTAGCTGTACCTACAGTTTGGACGTGAATCATCTCGGACAACTCGATGTTCCGAGGACAGTCTTAAATCTATCGGGTCCACCGCCTTGCTGCTTGATCTCCTTGTGCGCACTGCCGTATCGGTGAGTCAAATTGGTCCATTGTACGACCGGCGAACGGGAGTGTGACCTGAAATCTGCCGAGATTTCAGGGCTCTGTTAGAGAGTAATTGCGATCGATCTAACAGATTGCCTGCCTGCGACTTTGCATATTTCGTGCCTGTGATAACGAATTACAGGCGCCGAACTGCCAACTGTTGCACCACAGCTGTCACCTGAGACAGCGCTACGCATCGAGAAAGGGGTATAGCATTGCTGATCTGAATTGTGAGGGCAAACAGAATCACAGTCTCGCCACTTGCTCTCAGCTGCACAACGCTGTGTAACTTCCGTGTAGAATAAATCCATCAAAATCTATTCAGCGTCAGATAATTTCAGATTGCATTATCCATGTTTTGAGCCAGGGTAAATAGAATAAACAGATAAACCCTAGTTTTTGCCAACCAAACACCATCCCGTGGAGTGCTAATTATTTGCTACTTCTATTTGTGTTGCCAACACTTCATCATTTACTTGTCATCTCGCTTAACTAGTGTTGTTTGTGCTATTTTATGATTAATAAACTTTTGCCACTTTTATAAAAAGCAATAGCGACTACTGTCAGAGGGCAGATCTAATTCAGCAGACCCATGGTCAGGAAGCCAAATGGAAGAATTACAAGTTAAAGCGATTGTTCTCAGGGAATAAACTTGCAGGCGTCTGTAGTTTTACAAATCAAACTGCAAGGTCAGTGTAGTCATGCAGTTTTATTTATTTAACCTGATCTGATTAGGGCAATCAGACCCTCTTTTACAACCGATCAGGGTTGCACATGTACAGTATCTTAATTACATCGTCGTTACGTAAGATATAATAATGTTAATATGGCAGGTAGTATTAAAATGATTTGAGTGTCTGAAGAGATTCAGTAACTAATACTGACTGTGAACTAATAAAGTTAGTAATGGCGCTACTTCCACTGCTGCTGCTCCTCCCATTCATAATGATAACAGCAATAATAATAGTAATAATAATGACAATAATGATAGTGGCAGATATAAAAAGAATTTATAGGTTTATAAAACAACCCTTTTCTGATATAGCGAATTCTGGGGAAAGGAAATTTGAAGAGACTGCACCACTTAAGAATATGGGGAATGAGTAAAAATTCGTTGGAAAGAAGGATGTAGAGGCGTAATGAGTGCTTACGGGGACAATGGTAATCATTGTTGCTTCAGTAGAGATATCAGTAACTGTCTTCTGAAACTGGAAGTGTTATTCAGTTCTCTTATGTAATGCAGGAGGTTCTTCCAGAATTGGCTTCCACCTGCTGGGAAGGACTTTTAGAAAGTGCCTCAACAATTGAATGGGACAGGATTTTGCTCTGATGGTGATGGATGTTTCTGCCCTTTTGTTTTAGGCAAGGTCGAGGAGAGAGACGAAGGACTGTGTACGTTGATAAGGCAGCAGAGAAGAGAGAAGGTATGGAAATCTCTGCACTTGTCCCCACGCAGCCAGGATAGCTGTGTCTACGGTGGCGAAATATGATCAAAGGTAATATCTAAGGTATATCGAATACAGGCTTTCATAACCAGTTCCGAGTGCCCTGAGCTTTCCTGAGAAAGACCTTGCAGGATAACATCACTGTACTCAATAACTAGAAGCATTAATTTTTGTACAAGTTTTTCTTTTCAGCTCAAGAGGAAACAATATTTTATATTTTTGTAGCGCATGGACAGATGCGGATGCCTTCTTGCACACTGCAATTAGATGCTCAGTCCAATTTAGTTTTTCATCTATTATTACTCCTAGACTCTTTGTTAAGGGAGGGAAAGTGATATTTGTCCTATTTAGGTTTGAAGATGGTAGGGATTCCCGATACTTCCAGTACTGCGTGGATTTTGGGTGGGCTGAGTTTTAACCCCATATCCTGCGTCCATTTTGACAGTACACACAGGTTGGCATTGAAATTCTCGATATTTGCAATAGGACAAAACTGATGAGACATGATTGACGTACAATGAAAAGAGTATAGGACCTAATGCAGAGTCCTGGGGGACACCTGATATTACCAGTCTTCATTACGACTTTATGGTGCCTGACTAGACGCTTCGCTGGCAAGACGTCAGGTATGAGCAAAACCATTGTACCGCACTGGGCGAGAAATGTAAGCTGCTAAGTTCGGCAAGTGAAATGTCGAAATCGACTGGCTGAAATCTAAGAAGCACATGATAGACGCCTCTTGTGCTTCCATAGCGAGCTTCAGGTCATCCGTTACCTTTATTGAAGGAGAAGTTGTACTGCAATGTACCTGATTAGTATTTGTCTGGTATGTTTCAGTAGTTTGTCAGCTGGTCGTGGACTGTATATTCTAAAGCTCTCGTAACGTCCTTTTAAGTAGTTACTTAACTAGTCCCTGTTTCCAGACCTCAGAGAAAGCGCTAGTGGTTAAAGAGTGGTTGAAGATATCTGTTACAGTGGGCAATAGTGAGTCAGTAAAATGCTTCATTTGGACTGAGGACATCGTGTCCAGCAGATGATAATCTGATACACTTTTTTTTACATTATTTCATGTACATGATTCAGATTTTTCGTGGTTACAGTCGTTTACGCCGATCAAGTACTCAGTAAGTCTCTGTTTCGTTTATGGTTCAGCTGTGATTCCAGGTAACGTGAAGTACGGGTCCAGTTCTTTGGCATGCACAACGGTGTCAGCTGCAGATATAAAAGTATTTCTTAACCGTTTACAATAACTAATTCAAAAAAAAAAAAAGGCTCTGAGCACTATGGGACTCAACTGCTGAGGTCATTAGTCCCCTAGAACTTAGAACTAGTTAAACCTAACTAACCTAAGGACATCACAAACATCCATGCCCGAGGCAGGATTCGAGCCTGCGACCGTAGCGGCCTTGCGGTTCCAGACTGCAGCGCCTTTAACCGCACGGCCACTTCGGCCGGCAACTAATTCAAAATTATACATCGTATAGGCATCACGAATATCCCTCCTGCGAGTGTCAGAAGAAAGAATAGGGAAAAGTAACCACATCCTGTTTTCCTGCAGTTTCCTCGAAGAACAGCAAAAGCGCTGCTTTTAGCAACAGCTTGTTCAAAATGGTTCAAATGGCTCTGAGCACTATGGGACTTAACTTCTGAGGTCATCAGTCCCCTAGAACTTAGAACTACTGAAACCTAACTAACCTAACGACATCACACACATCCATGTCCGAGGCAGGGTTCGAACCTGCGACCGTAGCGGTCGCGCGGCTACAGACTGTAGCGCCTAGAATCGCTCGGCCACTCCGGCCAGCAACAACGGCTTGTGTAACCGAAGATGCGCCACCCAATAAGTACTGCGGTTTTCTATCTTAAGGAGACACTCAAGTATACGGAGTCCTTTATGATTTTATGCCAGACAGTAAAAACGTTTATGAAATTTGATGTATTGTCAGTGGTTACTGTAACCCACGGTGGCTCGCGCTTATTGTTGTCACACAATAACTTCGCTGTTAGATTTTATCTAACAAAAAACTTCTACGTTTTTTAGCTGCAAGGTACAAAGCTACATGTATCAAATAAGTTTCTTCTTCGTTATTACCAAGGCATTATAAATAGTGTGATATTTTAAGGAAGGGGGTTTATTCTTGCAAAATTTTCATTTTCCATTCCTTCCTTGATACGTATCACGATTTACAGAAGTTGGGACCAGTGAAGACGCAATTTCAGAATCGCTGTCAGAGTGCTCTGTTGCTGTGTCTCGAAGACAATCCCTCTATTTGGACATTCTCGACTAGCGGTTCGTCTGGCCAAATCAGTAGCAATTCATCTGACAATGACTACTTTCACGTAAAATCTTACATATTTTCGCATCTGACAGAGCACGTCATGTACTCTGTATATGCAACTCCTTTATTCAATACATAAAACTCAATAATAATACCCACTCTGCTTATAAAAGACGGAATAGACGCACAATTCGCCCACGAAGAAAACTTAACCCAGTCGAATGTTACTAGCAAAAAGAAGCAGACTAAGAAGCAAAGCGGTGTTTCAGCGCCGGCCTTGTGACCGAGCGGTTCTAGGCGCTTCAGTCTGAAACCATTCGACCGCTACGGTCGCAGGTTCGAATCCTGCCTCGGGCATGGATGTGTGTGATGTCCTTAGGTTAGTTAAGTTTAAGTAGTTCTAAGTTCTGGGGGACTGATGACCTCAGATGTTAAGTCCCATAGTGCTCAGAACCATTTGAACAATTTTTTGGTGTTTCATCAATACGGAAGACATTATTCCGCAATAACTCGCGTGTGAGGAAAAAATCTAACAATGTGCAATGTTTCAAACAAAGCTAAGCAAACTTTAATTGTGATTTGATCTACGAGAGACAAGTCGATTGCAGGTAGATATGTGAAAGAAAGCATTTCTAGATCAAAGCTTCAACATCTTTGAAAATATTGAAATATTTCTGCAGAATCATGAATGTCTGATTTTCTCTGAAGCACGATTGATCGCTGGTTAACACTTTAATCTCTAACTGTATGCTCAGCAATTTCTGTTAAGTCCCTCTTTTTTATATTCGGTTTTGCCTATAGGTGGTGTCATACCAAGAGTCTTTAGATTGTGGTATGAGGGAAACGGGAGGCTACGAGACGATTAACTGTAACTATAGATTCTGTGGCTTCAGAGATTGTTTATAAAGCGCATTCTCGACAATAGGTGTTTAATTCACACAACTCCGTGCGGATGGAATATATTACGTTTGCGGCAGTTTGTTCAGTTGTTCGTTCTGTCTCGTAGAATTCCGTTTTACTGTCCTTAAAACAATACTAAACGGAATCTGAAATTACACAGCTCGCCCGCTGTTTATCGTTTTTAAGTAACTCATATGCAGGGAATTTCACGTTTTCTTGTTCGGCTGTTACGATACCTTCAATGCTACAGCTGCAGCCTAATTCTCGTCTGGCACAGGTCCAGCGATGGGGAGGGCAGCTGTGTGCAGCTGCAAGTTAAAAGCGATGTAGAGCTGCGAGACTGCAGCACAAACTACACGTACTGTAATAAACGTACGTACGCAGCCGTACTCGACAGGGCGTGAACATCCGAGCAAAGCAACATCAGACGCGCAGGAATAAACAGCGCCGTTTACTTCCAGTGCCACGATGCTATATTCCGTTCATTATAAGAATAAACATGATGTAAACAAACACAAACGCGATGACTGGTCAGTAGCCGTAGCTCTCGCGCACTGGTGTTATTCCACTCTTGGAAGTAGGTCCAACTTTTGTTTCGATATTTTATTACTATGTCACTGTAAATGAAACTTTAAGATATTCTGATGTATTAAAAGCTATGAACGGTTTTCTTAATCATACTTTAGCTACGTGATTTTTATTTGAAAAATCGTGTACAGTCACAGTCTCTGTAAGCGCTACGATTGTCTCACTGTTCATATGTACCCATAAAATGGATGACACTGTTCCTGCTTCGTAGTGAAACACGCGCGCGGAACACCTTTAATGGCTAGAAACAACTTGTTCTTAACGTTTTTCGCAACATTCAAGAGAAAAATGAGCTTTGACGATTGTTGAGAAATATGATGTACTAAATATAAGGAATGTAACTTTATTTGTAATCTTGGTAGCGTAGGCGATTGATAATCGAGTGGGCTGCATACTTAACCATCATTTTTTCAAGAAAACTGCACATCTTCTGCTTTCTAATTACATATTTCACACAGAAGTCTGGTTTTCGTTGCAAACACGCGTTCTTAATTATCGATATACACACATCAAAAAAAGTTTTGCATCACCCCGGTTGCCAGAACTCCTGAAGATAGACGTTGACTGTGGACATTGTATTACAGACACAGTCGCTTTGACTGTTCAGAGATGTCGCTAAAACCGCCCAGAGATGTAAACAACCAAGTTGGGAAGCGCCTATTAGACGGAGGGGGTCCGACAGCCAATCGGTTCCAGTCATTCCACCACAAAGGAGGCACCAAGCTCGTGTTGTCTGTAGTTCAACCATGCTTAGACGGTCAATCCCGTGGTTCGATTGCGTCCGCATTGTTACTTTGTGCCAAGAAGGGCACTCAACAAGAAAAGTGTCAGGCGTTTCGGAGTGAACCAAAGCGATGTTGTTCGGACATGGAGGAGATAGAGAGAGATAGGAACTGACGATGACATGCCTCGCTCAGGCCACCCAAGGGCGGATTATAGCTCGGAGGAACCCAGACAGGAACGCCACCATGTTGAATAATGCTTTTCGTTCAGCCACAGGACTTCGTGTTACGACTCTAACTGAGCGCAATAGCCTGCATAACTTCACTCCCGATGTCCATTGCGAGGTCAATCTGTGCAACCACGACACCATGCAGTGCGGTACAGATGGCAACAACAACATGCCGAATGGACCGCTAATGATTGGCATCACGTTCTCTTCACCGACGAGTGTCGCATATGCCTTCCACCAGACAATCGTCGGAGACGTGTTTGGAGGCAACCCAGTCAGGCTGAACGCCTTAGACAAACTGTCCACCGAGTGCAGCAAGGTGGAGGTTCCCTGCTGTTTTGGGGTGGCACTATGTGGGGCCGACGTACGCCGTTGGTGGTCATGGAAGGCGCCGTAACGTGTGTACATGTGAATGCCATCCTACGGCCGATAGTGCAACCATATCGACAGCATATTGGCGAGACATTCGTCTTCATGGATGACAATTCGCGCCCCCATCGTGCACATCTGGTGAATGACTTCCTTCAGGATAACGACATCGCTCGACTAGAGTGGCCAGCATGTTCTCCAGTTATGAACCCTATCGAACATGCCTGGGATAGATTGAAAAAGGCTGTTTACGGACGACGCGACCCACCAACCACCCTGAGGCATCAACGACGAATCGCCGTTGAGGAGTGGAACAATCTGGATCAACAGTGCCAGTGTGGATAGTATGCCACGACGAATACAGGCATGCATCAATGCAAGAGGACGTGCTACTGGGTATTAGAAGTACCGGTGTGTCCTGCAATCTGGATCACCACCTCTGAAGGTGTCGCTGTATGGTGGTACAACATGCAATGTGTGGTTTTCATGAGCAATAGAAAGGGCGAAAATGATGTTTATGTTGATCTCTATTCCAATTTTCTGTACAGCTTCCGGAACTTTCGGTACCGAGGTGATGCAAAACTTTTTTATGATGTGTGTATTATAGAAGATTGTTACAGTTTTTCAATTTAACAAAACAATACACAATTGAAGTTTTTGGAGAAAAATGAAAAGTCAAATACTCTTTGTTTGAATGTGCCCACTACTTTATAGGACTGTTTTGGTCTCACACGCGCCAGAGTGATAAGCCTCGTAGAAACACGGAAAAAAGTTTTCGCGGCGTCGAGCGCACTGTAAAAATGCTGCATTTTTACAGTTGTCACCGTACCACTACTATCTGAAACCAATAGAATTGAACTGTAGCCAAGTTACGGGATTTGTCGCGAGAAATAACAAGGCATTTAAGCTGCCAAACTTAATGGAAGTAATGCACGAAGCTTTGTGACACGTCACTGCCGAACGATGACGAAATACAGAAGAGCACGTCATAAAAGAGGAGCAGGAGGAAATGTGGACTTCTTCGTGGCTGGGGATTCTGTTGTTGATCGCCTCGTTATGAGCGTAGCTGTACTGAAATGTACCGCTTTACTTGGAGTCCGACGTGGAAGAAGTTCAGAGAATACCAGACGATTGACTTTAATACCTTCAGAGACTTCAATATTTAACAACGTGGTGGAATCCCAACAGTGTGCTTTTACGCCGCACACAGCTCATGCAGAAAAATTACCCCTCTTAAAGTCAGGAAATTTCATCTTTCTCGTTTTTAATTACAGTATTGTGCTAGCTAATATCGACAGCATGTTTTCCTTCAGATCACCTACGAAGCGTGTCGACTGAGTTTTATCATTCTTTCTTTCTATTCAAAAATTAAGTGACATTCAAGGCTATATTGTTCTCTGATCGTCTCTTTTTACGTCTTTACTACAACTGTTCACATCACTTCAGGTTAGTTGGACCAGGTGACTGGCCAGTGATTTCCAAATTAAATGCGCCAGTAAAGCTGTGGTCCCATATTATCGCTGAGTCGATGTACGCGTTAACGCACAACATAACACGTATCCTCATTATCATACTTGACTGGTCTTGAGACAGATTGGCTTCTGCTCCACATGAAACGAAATCCAATGAGGTTCCACCGAAGTAATGTAATGTTAACCTGATGTTTATTCTTATGACGACTGGAGTATAGTCATAGAGCATCAAATAGGGCAAGCGACAACGAAGAGCAGTCCCTGTCGCGTAAATACGGTAAGTGCGCGCACGTGTCGCGACGTGGGGGCCGAGTGGCGGGGATCCAATTCGTGGTTTTGTGGCAAACGTTTATCTTACAGGAAAATCTAACGAGACCTGCCCGAGACAGGGCGCTCATAAGCTCCAGAAATAGTCTAGCTTCCCTAAACTATACAGTTGTTTCGACCCGAACACATGTTCGTTGGTTGGAGAAAATTGCACTGACAGCCCCTGCAGAATAGCTGAACAATTTAATCGAATGTACCTTCAACTAAATTTCATGTCCACTGTTTTCTCAAAAGAAAATAATTATAAAAATGGAGATCAAAGAAAATGTTTGAAGAGTAGACACAGAAAAGTTTGTAACTGCCAAATCTCGCATTTGCCAAGAGAATAAAAAAAACTACCTGTTTTTGTACGTAATTTCTCTGCCTAAAAAAATTCTAATGCCACAGAATTACGTTGCCCACATCAATAATGGGACAAATGACAAAATATATAGTTTATTAAGAACATTCTATGTTCCACACCAGGAAACTCGTTCTAAGCACCAATAAAAGTTTTTGTTTCAGGTGTCATTAATACACATTAACTATGTTTTATTTGTGTTAGTATGAATGCGGAAAAGTAGTAAAACTGTAGCCAACATAAAAAAGGCACATTTCTTTTAAATTTTTTACAAGAGAATGTCGTTGTTGTTGTTGTGGTCTTCAGTCCAAAGTCTGGATTGATGCGTCACTCCATGCTACTCTGTCCTGTGCAAGCCTCTTCATCTCCGAGTAACTACTGCAACCGCCATCCTTCTGACTGTGCTTACTGTATTCATCCCTTGCTCTACCTCTGCGATTTTTACCCCCCACACTTCCCTCCAGTGCTAAACTGGTGATCCCTTGATGCCTTAGGATGAGTCTTACCACGCGATCCCTTCTTCCAGCCAGGTTGTACCACAAATTTCTCTTCACCCCAATTCTATTCAGTACCCCCTCATTAGTTACATGATCCAGCAATCTACATTTCAGCAATCTTCTATAGCACCACATTTCAAAAGTTTCTGTTCTCTTCTTATCCATGTTCCACTTCCATACATGAACTCCATACACATACTTTGAGAAAGGACTTCCTTACACTTAATTCTATACTCAAAGTTAACAAATTTATCTTCTTCAGAAACGCATTTCTTGCATTGCCAGTGTACATTTTAAATCCCGCATACTTCTACTATTATCAGTTATTTTGCTTTCTAAATAGCGAAACTCATCTACTACTTTCAGTGTCTCATTTCCTAATCTAATTCCCTCAGCATCACATGATTTAACTCGACTATATTCCATTATCCTCGTTTTCCTTATGTTGATGCTCATCTTATTTCCTACTTTCAAGACACAGTCCATTCCGTTCAACTGCTCTTCCAAGTCCTTTGATGTCTCTAACAGAATTACAATGTCATCGGTAAATCTCAATGTTTTTATTTCTTCTCCCTCGACTTTAATTTCTGCTCCAAATTTTTCTTTTGATTCATTTACTGCTTGCTCAGTATGCAGATTGAATAATATCGGGGATAGGCTGCTTCCCTTTCGTGCCCCTCGATTCTTATAACTGCTATCTGGTTTCTGTACAAATTATAAGTAGCTTTTCGCTCCCTGTATTGTACCCCTGCCACCCTTATAATTTGAAAGACAGTGTTCCAGTCAAAACTTCGTCTATGTCTTCAAATTCTATAAACGTAGGTTTGCCTTTTCAGTATTACCTCATGTGTTCCTACATTTTTCCGGAATACAAACTGATCTTCCCCAAAGTTGGTTTCTACTAGTTTTTCCATTGTTCTGTAAAGGATTCGTGTTAGTATCTTGCAACCGTGATTTATTAAACTGATAACTCGGTAATTTTCACACCTGTCAGCACATGCTTTCTTTGGAAGTGGTATTATTATGTTCTTCTTGAAGTCTGAGGTTACTTCGTCTGTCTCATACATTTTGCTAACCAGATGGAAGAGTTTGCCTTGGCTGACTCTCCCAAGGCTATCAGTAGATTTAACGGATTGTTGTCCACTCCCGGAGACTTGTTTCGACTTAAATCTTTCAGTGTGTTGTCAAATTCTTCACGCTGTAACATTTCTTCCTTCTCATCTTCATCGACGTCCTCTTTCATTTCCATAATATTTCCCGCAAGTACATCTCAGTTTTATAGCCCCTCTGTATACTCCTTCCACCATTTTGCTTTTCCTTCTTTGCTAAGGACAGGTTTTCCATCTGAGTTCTTGATATTCATACAGGTGGTTCTTTTTCTCCAGAGATCTCTTTAATTTTCCTGTGAGCAGCGTCTGTCTTACCCCTCGTGATAAAAGCTTCTAAATACTTACATTTGTCATCTAGCCATTCCTACTTAGCCACTTTTTACTTCCTGTCGATCTCATTTTTTAGACGTCTGTATTCCCTTTCGCCTGCTTCAGTTACTGCATTTTTATATTTTCGCCTTTGATCGATTAAAATTAATATCTCTTGCTTTATCCAAGGATTTGTACTAGCCCTGGTCTTTTTATCTGCTTGGCCCTCTCTGCTGTCTTCACTATTTCGTCTCTCAAAGCTACCCATTCATCTTCTACTACATTCCTTTCCCCTGTTCTGGTCAATCGTCCCCTAAAGCTCGCACTGAAACTCTCTACAATCTCTGGTTCCTTCAGTTTATCCAGGTCCTTTCTCCTTAAATTCCTGCCTTTTTGCAGTTTCTTCAGTTTTAATCTGCAGTTTATAACCAATAAGTTGCGGTCAGAGTCCACATCTGCCCCTTAAAATGTCTTACAATTTAAAACCTCGTTTCGAAATATCTGTGTTACGATTATATAATGAGTTTGAAACCGTCTGGTGTGTTCAGGTCTCTTCCTCGTGTACAATCTTCTTTCATGATTCTCAACCAATTGTTAGCTATGATTAAGTTAGGCTCTGTGCAAAAGTCTACCTGGGCAGCTTCCTCTTACATTCCTTTTTCCCAGTCCATATTCACCCACTACTTTTCCTTCTCTTCCTTTTCCTACTATCCAGTCCCAAATGACTCTTATTTTCGTCTCCCTTAACTATCTGAATAATTTCTTTTATCTCGTCATACATTTCCTCAATCTCCTCCTCATCTGCGGAGTTAGTTGGCATATAAACTTGTACTACTGTGATGGGTGTGGGCTTCGTGTGTATCTTGGCTACGATTATGCGTTCACTATGCTGTTCAGAGTAACTTATCCGCATTCCTATTTTTGTATTCATTATTAAACGGACTCCTGCGTTTGCACCTATTTGGTTTTGTATTTATAGCCCCGTATTCATATGACCAGAAGTCTTGTTCCTCCTGCTACCGAACTTCACTAATTCCCACTACATCTAACTTTAACGTATCCATTTCCCTTTTTAAATTTTCTAACCTTCCTATTCAGTTAAGGGAGCTGACATTCCATGCTCTGATCCGTACAAAGTCAGTTTTGTTTCTCCTGATGACGACGTCCTCCTGAGTAGCCCCCGCCTGGAGGTCCGAGTGGGGGACTATTTTACCTCCGGAATATTTTACCCGAGAGGGCGCCATCATCATTTAACCATACCGTAAAGCTGCATGCCCACGGGAAAAATTACGGCTGTAGTTCTCTCTTGCTTTCAGCCGTTCTCAGTGCCAGCACAGCAAAGACTTTTTGGGTGAGTTTCCAAGGCCAGATCAGTCAATCATCCAGACTGTTGCCCCCCCAGCTACCGAAAGGCTGCTGCCCCTCTTCAGGAACCACACGTGTGTCTGGCCTCTTAATAGACATTCCCCCCCCCCCCCCCCGCCCCCACTTCAACGGCAAGGTCCGTGCTTCATGGAGAATAACTTAATTAAATTCAAGAAATCAAATCTCATAGTATTTACTTGTTTCGTTCACGACTCCATTCTTATAAACATAGCTCGTCTTTCAGATGAAGTGCTTGGTTCAAATGGCTCTGAGCACTATGCGACTTAACTTCTGAGGTCATCAGTCGCCTAGAAATTAGAACTAATTAAACCTAACTAACCTAAGGACATCACACACATCCATGCCCGAGGCAGGATTCGAACCTGCGACCGTAGAGATGAAGTGCGGCATGGCATTCATCAGCCACGATCTTTCATCTTTTGAATACATCGACATATCTGCAGTTGTGTTTCACACTAGTATTGTTTATATGGGGTTATTCTGTGATGATGTTACAAACCTACAGGGATGATAAAGAAGGGTAAATGTATCAATCTAACGAAATGGATCGTGGACCGGAAACGACCGAATTGATAATTATAAGGGAAAATCATTGTGATACCTTTAACAGTGGGCCTCTTCTACTGGAAGCTCCTTGCTTTCCATATTTTCGGAAGAGTTGTTGCGGATGAAAGCAAGAAAAAAAGTCCAGTAAACATGGGCTTTGTAGTATGTACCTTAAAAGCAATGAGCTGTTGTTCATTTTGCTACTGTGAAACACGTCTCCTCCACTGAGCAAGTACTCGAAACTCTTAAGGTATGCATTTTACAGCTCATGTTTACCAGACAATTGTTTCTTGTTTTGTTCCATATTAGCTCCTCTCAAAATATGCAAAGCAAAGACGTTTCAGTGGAAAAGGTACACTGTCAGATATATCACAACGATTTTACCTTGTATTCTTCGACTAGGTTGTTTGCGAAACAGGGTACTTTACCTCAAATTTATACATTTCTCATTCTCTATCATTTCTGAAAGTTTGTAACATCATCATGGTATCACCCTGTACAGCTTTCTGATACGAATGACTAAGAGACGCTTTGATCATACTGACTTCGAGAGATCTAACTCTCCCACGTTGACCACAAATTTTCAGCAGCATCTTTAAAATCAAAGAAGTCTGTTTTATGCATTGAAATTATATGGAAGGGGTTCATACCTTTAGCCGACTCAATAGTCTTGGGCAAATATTACGGAACAAAGACGTTCCATAACCTTTCTCGTTTCTATATAATTGCAAAATCTCTGCCTCAACTCATAAAGCTATGCCCACTTACCAAACACTGCTTGACATAAGGACCATGCTCGCTCCAATAATGAATGTTTGAAACATTTTCTCCATTGTTTTTCGCTTGGAGCAAGTACAGGGATATGCAACAGAGAATACAATAGTACTGAAAATGTATTTTATGGAAAACTGCCACTTTTCAACGTTTCACATTTCCACTGTTCATTTACCCTACATACTTAATGCAAATGAAGAAATTAGGAGTATTAAAGTCTTCCGTATATTATTCTGTAACTCTATCTACGTCTACGAGGTGCGACAATAAAGTAATGAGACTGATTTTCTTTGCAAGATGTGGCAACCCTGCAGGCTTGTGTAGGCATAATATCTTTGACCTTGGTCTATAAGCTGCTTCTAGTCCAAGCCGCACATCGATACAACTGCTCAGTAATGAGTTGTGCTGTAATAAGTTAACACATGTTTGTGTCTCTCGCCACGGAAATGGAACCACATAATATTGCGCAACGGTATGCCATTTCTTTTTGCGTTAAACTGGTTGAAAACGCGACGACAACTGACAGTAAGCTTCAGAAGGCTTTTGGAGAGGAGGTTATGTCAAGAGCTCAAGTTTGTCGTTTGCATAAAATGTTTAGTGGAGGCAGAACGAATGTTGAAGATGAAGACCATAGTGGACGACCATCAACCTCTTTGATTCCTAGGGAATTGTTCATAAAGAGTTCGTGCCTCCTGGACAAACAGTTAACCAATATTACTACAAAGAAATTTTAGAAAGACTTCGTAAAAGAGTTCTTCGTGTCCATGCCAGCATTGCTGATAATTGGATTGTGCATCACGATAAAGCGCCATTCCATACTGTTCTGTCAGTACAGCAATTTTTAACTTCAAAACAAATTTCAGCCGGCCGGCCGGGGTGGCCGAGCGGTTCTAGGCGCTACAGTCTGGAACCGCGCGACCTCTACGGTCGCAGGTTCGAATCCTCCCACGGGCATGGATGCGTGTAATGTCCTTAGGTTAGTTAGGTTTAAGTAGTTCTAAGTTCTAGGGGACGGTTGACCTCAGAAATTAAGTCCCATAGTGCTCAGAGCCGTTTTTGAGATTTCAGCCACCTTATTCACCAGATATCGCTTCGTGCGACTTTTTTCTATTTTCAAGAGTCAAAATGGCGGTCAAGGGACACCATTTTCAAACAGCACAAGATGTCCAAAAACCTGCGACGAGGGTCTTGGAGGATATTACAGAAGATGAGTTCCAGAAATGTTGCCATCAATGGCAGAAGCGCTGTAAAAGGTGTGTGCAATCAAAGGGAACTACTTTGAAGGAGGCAACACTAAACTTGACTAAAATGGTAAGCAACATGTTTTTTCACATCAGTCTCATTACTTCATTATCACACCTCGTATATATGCACATATATTCAGTAAGCCACAGTATGGTGCGCAGCGGAGGGTACCCTGTACCACTAGTAATGGTTTCCTTTCCTGTTCCACTCGCAAATAGAACGAGGAAGAAACGACCATCAGTATGCCTCCGTACGAACCCTAGTATCTCTGATCTTATCTTCGAGATCCTTACGCGAAATGTACGATGGCGCCAGTAGAATCGTTCTGCAGTCAGCTTCAAATGCCAGTTCTCTAAATTTTCTCAACAGCGCACGTCCAAAATAACGTCGCCTTCCCGACAGTGATACCCATTTGAGTTCCCGAAGCATCTCCGCAATAATTGCGTGTTGTTCGAACCTACCGGTAACAAACATAGCAGTTCGCCTCTGAATTGCTTCGATGTCTTCCTTTAGTCCGACCCGGTGCGGATCCCAAACACTCGCCGAGTACTCAACAATGGGTCGCACTAGTGTATTGTATGCGGTTTCCTTTCCAGATGAACCACACATTCCTAAAATTGTCCCAATAAAACGAAGTCGACCATTAGCCTTCCCTACTACAATGTTTACGTGTTCCTTCCATTTTCTATTGCTTTTCAGCGTTACGTCTAGTATCTAATCGATGCGGCTGTGTCAGGCAGACTCATGGGATAAGCCGAGCGGTCTAGGGCGCTGCAGTCATGGACTGTGAGGCTGGTCCCGGAGGAGGTTCGAATCCTCCCTCGGGCATGGGTCTGTGTGTTTGTCCTTAGGATAATTTAGGTTTAGTAGTGTGTAAGCTTAGGGACTGATTACCTTAGCAGTTAAGTCCCATAAGATATCACACACATTTGAACATTTTTGTGTCAGGCAGCACACTACTGATAGAGTATTCGACCATTAGGGGTTTGTTTTTTCCCACTCACACACATTAGCTTACATTTTTCTACGGTTAGAGGTAGCCGACATTCATCAACCAACTAGAAATTTTGTCTACGTCATATTGCATCCTCCTATAGTCAGTCAACGCCGACACCTTCCCGAACACCACAGTATCATCAGCAAACAGCTGTACACTGCTGCTTACCTCGTCCGCCAGGTCATTTACGTATATAAAAAAGAAACAACAGTCTTGTCATACTTCCTTGGGGGACTCCTAACGATACCCTTGTTTCTGATGAACACTCGCCGTTGGTGACAACATAATGGATTCTGTTCAAAAAATGGTTCAAATGGCTGTGAGCACTATGGGACTTAACGTCTGACGTCATCAGTCCCCTAGAACTTAGAACTACTTAAACCTAACTAACGTAAGGACATCATACACATCCATGCCCGAGGCAGGATTCGAACCTGTGACCGTAGCAGTCACGCGGTTCCGGACTGAAGCGCCTAGAACCACTCGGCCACCGCGGCCGGCTGGATTCTGTTACTTCTACATCTACATGTACGTGATTACTCTGCTATTCACAATGAAGTGCCTGGTAGAGGGTTCAATGAACCACCTTCAAGTTGTCTCTACCGTTCCACTTTCGAACGGCAAACGGGAAAAACGAGCATTTAAATTTTTCTGTGAGAGCCTGATTTATCTTATTTTATCGTGATGATTATTTCTCCCTATGTAGGTGGCTGCCAATAGAATGTTTTCGCAATCGGAGGAGAAAACTGGTGATTGAAATTTCATGAGAAGATCCCTTCGCAACGAAAAACGCCTTTGTTTCAATGATTGCTGCTCCAATTCACGTATCATGTCTGTGGCACTATCTCCCCTACTTCGCGATAATACAAAACGAGCTACCCTTCTTTGTACTTTTTCGATGTCATCCGTCATTCCCATCTGATGCGGATCCCACACCGCACAGCAATACGCCAGAATAGGGAAGACAAGCATGGTGAAAACAGTCTCTTTAGTAGACCTGTTGCACCTTATAAGTATTCTGCCAATGAATCGCAGTCTTTGATTAGTTCTACCCACAGTATTACCTATGTGATCGTTACAATTTAGGTTATTTTTAATTGTAATCCCTAAGTATTTAGTAGAATTTACAGCCTTCAGATTTATGTGACTTAACGCGTAATGGAAATTTAGCGGGTTTCTTTTAGTACCCATATGAATAACTTCACACTTTTCTTTATTCAGAGTCAATTGCCAATTTTCGCACTATAGAGATACCTTATCTAAATCATTTTACAAGTCGTTTTGATCATGTGATGACTTTACAAGAAGGTAAATGACAGTATCATCTGCAAACAATCTAAGACGGCTACTCAGATTGTCTCCTATGTCGTTAATATATCGGGTGATCAAAAAGTCAGCATAAATTTGAAAACTTAATAAACCACGGAATAATGTAGAGCGAGAGGTAAAAATTGGCACACATGCTTGGAATGACATGGGGTTTTATTAGAACAAAAAAAAAACAAAGTTCACAAAATGTCCGACAGATGGCGTATGACAATCGTGTATTAAAGAAGCTGTAATGAGAGAGACGTGAAGGGTGAGAGGTATGCCGATACGATAAACACCTGCTGGAACGTACGATGTTTATGGAAGATGGCACTCCATCCCATATTGCTAGACGCGTGAAAGATCTCTTGCGCGCGTCGTTTGGTGATGATCGTGTGCTCAGCCGCCACTTTCGTCATCCTTGGCCTCCCAGGTCCCCAGACCCCAGTCCGTGCAATTATTGGCTTTGGGATTACCTTAAGTCGCAAGTGTATCGTGATCGACCGACGTCTCTAGGGATGCTGAAAGACGACATCCGACGCCAATGCCTCACCATAACTCCGGACAAGCTTTACAGTGCTGTTTACAACATTGTTCCTCGACTACAGCTATTGTTGAGGAATGATGGTGGACATATTGAGCATTTCCTGTAAAGAACATTATCTTTGCTTTGTCTTACTTTGTTATGCTAATTATTGCTATTCTGATCAGATGAAGCGCCATCTGTCGGACATTTTTTGAACTTTTGTATTTTGTTGGTTCTAATAAAACTCCATGTCATTTCAAGCATGTGTGTCAATTTCTACCTCTCTGTCTATATTATTCCGTGATTTATTCAGTTTTCAAATTTATACTGACTTTTTGATCACCCCGTAGGTCAGGAACAATAGAGGGCCTATAACACTTCCTTGGGGAACGCCGGATATTACTTCTGTTTTACTCGATGACTTTCTGTCTATTACTACAAACTGTGACCTTTATAACAGGAAATCACGAATCCAGTCCCACAACTGAGGCGAGACTCCGTAGGCACGCAGTTTGGTTAGAAGACGCTTGTGAGGAACTGTGTTGAAAGCCTTCTGGAAATCTAAAAATATGGAATCAATTTGACATCCCCTGTCGATAGCACATATTACTTCATGAGTATAAACAGCTAGTTGTGTTTCACAAGAACGATATTTTCTGAAACCGTGCTAACTATGTGACGATAAATCGTTTTCTTCGAGGTACTTCATAATTTTCGAATACAGTATATGTTCCAAACCCTACTGCAAGTCGACGTTAGTGATATGGGCCTGTATATTAACGGATTACTCCTACTACCCTTTTTGGGTATTGGTGTGACTTGAGCAGTTTTCCAATCTTTAGGTACGGATGTTTCTGTGAGCGAGCGATTGTATATAATTGCTAAATGTGGAGTTATTTGTATCAGCATATTCTGAGAGGAACCTGACTGGTATACAATCTGAACCGGAAGACTTGCTTTCATTAAGTGATTTAAGCTGCTTTGCGACACCGAGAATATTTATTTCTATGTTTCTCATTTTGACGGTTGTTCTTGATTGGCATTCAGGAATATTTACTTCGTCTTCTGTGGTGAAGGAGTTTCGCAAAATCGTGTTTAATAACTCTGCTGTAGTGACACTGTCATCAGTGAAGGTATTGACTGCGTCTTGCCACTGGTGTGCTTTATGTATGACCAGAATCTCTTTGGGTTTTCTGCCAGCTTTCGAGACAGAGTTTCGTTGTGGAAATTACTGAAAGTATCTCTCATTGAAGTATGCACTATATTTCGAACTTCTGCAAAACTTTGCCAGTCTTGGGGATTTTGCGTTCTTTTAAATTAAGAAGTCTTCGAGCCACTCACATATCTGGGAACCTACGCCGTATGCTCGTACCTTCGTTATCAGTCGGCCGTGTGGCACCGTGTCAAATGCTTTGCGGAAATCTAGGAAAATGGTATCCGCGTATTGCCCTTTATTCATAGTCCTCAGTATATCATGTGAGAACAGGACAAACTGAGTTAAGCACGGGCGATGCTTTCTAAAACCATGCCGATTCGTGGACATGAGCTTCTCAGTCTCAAGAAAGTTTATTATATTCGAACTGAAAATACTTTCAAGGATTCTGCAGCAAACAGAAATTAGGGATGAAACTTCCTGACAGATTAAAACTGTGTGCCGGACTGAGACTCGAACTCGGGACCTTTGCCTTTCGCGGGCAAATACTCTACGACCTGAGCTACCCAAGCACGACTCACGACTCGTCCTCACAACTTCAATTCTGCCAGTACCTCGTCTCCTACCTTCCAAACTTCACAGAAGCTCTCCTGCGAGCACTCCTCTGCAGAGTGAAAATCTCATTCTGGAAGCATCACCCAGACTGTGGATAAGCCATGTCTCCGCAATGAAAGGAGGTGAGGTACTGGAGGAGGTAAAGCTTTGAGGACGGATCGTGAGTCGTGCTCGGGTAGCTCAAGTGGTCGAGGACTTTCTCACGAAAGGCAGGGGTCCCAAGTTAGGGTCTCGGTCCGGCATATAGTTTTAATCCGTCAGGAAGTTTCATATCAGCGCATACTCCGCTGCAGAGTGAAAATCTCATTCTAGAAGTTAGGGATATTGGTTTATAATTTTGCGCGTCCGTTCTTTTGTCTTTCTTATATACTGGCGTCACCTGTGCTTTTATTCCAGTCGCTTGGGACTGTGTGTTGGGCGAGAGATTCATGATAACTGCAACCTAGGTAAGGGGCCAATGCCGTAGAGTACTCTTTGTTAAATCGAACTGGGTTTCCAACGGGACCTGGTGATTCATTTGCTTTCAAATCTTTCAGTTTCTCTGCGCTTTCTAAAACCGTCCCTCTCAAAGGAATGTGTTATATTTGAACTGAGAATATGTTCAGTGATTCTGCAGCGACCCGAGTTGGGGATATTGGTCTGTAATTTTTCGGATCCGTCCTTTTATCCTTTTTACATGCAGGAATCATCTGCGCTTTTCTCAGTCGTTTGGGACTTTTCACTGGGCGAGAGTTTCGCGATAAACGAAAGCTGGGAAAGGGGCCGGTGCTGTAGAGTAGCCTTCATAAAACCGAAATAGTATTCCATTAGGACCTGGTGACTTGTTTGTTTTAAACTCTTTCAGTTGCTTCTCTGCGCTAGAGATGCTTATTACTATGCCCTCCATATGTGAGTCTTTGCGATGGTCAAACGACGGTATTTTTTTACGCTTCTCTTGCGTGAACGATTTCTTAAATGTGAAATTTATAACTTCGACTTTACTTTTAGTATCTTCTACTCCCACACTAGACTGAGCAACGAGTGACTGGACAAAAGCGTTAGACCCACTTTGCGTAAGACCAGAATTTTCTCTGGTTCTGGGCAAGATCTTTTGCTAAGGTATGACGGTGGTAGCTGTTGTAAGTTTCACGCACCTATTTATTTATAAATGCCCGAATTTCTATTAAGTTTTGGCTGTCGTCATTTGCACGCTTTTCATTTGAACCCGTACAAATCGCCTGTCGTTCGTCGTAATTTTTTGCTCTTTCGTCACCAACTAATTATTTAAATTCTTTCTGCGTTGTGTTGTAACGTCTGTAACGATATAATAGTACTATTTTTATTTTAGCAAAATTACTTTTTTCTAAGGGCTAATATGATGGACTAAATTGAACTGTGCCATTGGTAAATAAGAAAAGACTCTTATATGTAAATCATGAATCCATAACGTAATTTGGAGGAGATATCTTCGTAACTGCTGTACGTTAACTTTGTAAAGCAGTCTCAGTCATCCATCTTACATACTTCTTTTTTCACTTCCTTCGTTACTCTTCTCTCATCATAGCCGTGAACTTTTAAGATGTATGTTAATAAAAGCAAGTCTTGTGGTCCAGACTGTATACCAATTATGTTCCTTTCGGAGTATGCGGATGCATTAGACCCATACTGAACAATCAGATACAACCGTCGCTCGACGAAAGATCCGTACCCAAAGACTGGAAAGTTGCACTGGTCATACCAATATTCAAGAAGGGTAGCAGGAGTAATCCACTAAATTACAGGCCCATATCGTTAACGTCGGTACGCAGCAGGGTTTTGGAACATATATTGTGTTGGAACATTATGAACTGCCTCGAAGAAAATGGTCTATTGACACACAGTCAACATGGGTTTAGAAAACATCGTTCCTGTGACACACAACTAGCTCTTTATTCACATGAGGTGTTGAGTGCTATTGACAAGGGATTTCAGATCGATTCCGTATTTCTGGATTTCCGGAAGGCTTTTGACACTGTACCACACAAGCAGCTCGTAGTGAAATTGCGAGCTTATGGAATATCGTCTCTGTTATGTGACTGGATTAGTGATTTTCTGTCAGAGAGGTCACAGTTCGTAGTAATAGACGGAAAGTCATCGAGTAAAACAGAAGTGATTTCTGGCGGTCCCCAAGATAGTGTTATAGGCCCTTTGCTGTTCCTTATCTATATAAACGATCTGGGAAACAATCTGAGCAGCCGTCTCCGGTTGTTTGCAGATGACGCTGTCGTTTATCGACTGATACTGCTGCGCGGTGTGGGATCCTTACCAGATAGGACTGACGGAGTGCATCGAAAAAGTTCAAAGAAAGGCAGCACGTTTTGTATTATTGCGAAATATGGGAGAGAGTGTCACAGAAATGATACAGGATTTTGGCTGGACATCATTAAAAGAAAGGCTTTTTTCGTTGCGGCGGAATCTTCTCACGAAATTCCAATCACCAAGTTTCTCCTCCGAATGCGAAAATATTTTGTTGACACCAACCTACATAAGGTGGAACGACCACCACGATAAAATAAGGGAAATCAGAGCTCGTACGGAAAGATATAGGTGTTCATTCTTTCCTCACGCTATACGAGATTGGAATAAAAGAGAATTATGAAGGTGCTTCGATGAACCCTCTGCCAGGCCCTTAAATGTGATTTGCACAGTATCCATGTAGATGCAGATGTAGATGTTCCTACATGCGATAGTAATTACTCATTTTTGTTCAAGCATTGTCTCACGTTCCTTTATTTGATATCACTAATCTTATTAATATGCTATTGACAAGTTATGAAGTCGAAGTATGGGTGAATCATATTGTTGAACTGAAAAAACATACTTGAGCGATATCTGTTCAGCCGTCATCTCACCGAGATAACTACGAACTGTAGTAATCATTCAGTTAATGAAGTCCGACGGCCCAGTGCGAATAAAATTGGCGCACTTAAGATATGCCTAACTTTCAGAGTCGCGAAAATGCGAAGCCAAGCCACTAACTTCGAGAGAGCAATATTTTTGGTCTCGTGAAACTTCAATTCTCGTCAATTTAACTCATCCACAGCAAAAAAGGGAGAGTTAAACGCCACTCCGTAGCAAATTCGCTGTACTCGGCTATTATGTGACTGCATAATAGATTTGAATATTCTCATCCCTCTCTTCTGTCGTTCCCATTTACTTTTAAAGACTTGTGGCGACAGATCGATAGACTGCCTCTTTTTGTGTGAAGAGCCACTTTGTTTATATCATGAACGAATAGTGAAGGGTAAAGAGCTCTACATACCACGATTCTGCCGAGCTGAAGAATGTCGTGCCGACTGAAAAACGTCGCACCGCAACGTCGCGTTGTACCGAGTACTTCCGAGAAGGACCGAGCAAAGCCGAGACAACCCGAACCTCAGCCCACACGCATGCAGTGCAGCGCACTGTGCTCGCATACGAGTTTGCACGCCGTGGCCGATCCTGTCATAAGCAATCAAAAACTCCAGATTTTTAGATACATGGGGTTTCACTCGCTTACCAGTATTTTTACTCAAAACAAAAAAATTCCGGTTTCTATTTTTTCTGCACAGGGATTCCTACTTTTCTTAACTGTTTCCATTTCGAAAATTGGCACATTATTTCTCATTGCAGGGTTGTCAACAAGATCACCAGGCATGAAAAACCATAGCCCAAAGATGCTTACATCTACTTTTATACTCCGCAAACTATCTTATAGTGTGTGGCAGAGGATACTTCTGGCACTACGATCATTCCTCCCTCTCCCCACTCTTTCCCTATCCCATTTATGAATGATGCGTGGAAAGAACGATATAGATAAATCTTTGGATGCTCTCTAACATCTCTTATTTTCTAGGCTTGATCATTTCACAAGACATTTGTGGGAGGAGATAATACATTGGCTGACTGTTCTAGAAATGTACACTCTCAGAATTTCAGATAGTAAGCCTCTTTGCGCAGCACAACGAATCTACATCTACATTTATACCCCGCAAGCCACCCAATGGTGTGTGGCGGAGGACACTTCACGTGCCACTGTCATTACCTCCCTTTCCGGTTCCAGTCGCATATGGGTCGCGGGAAGAACGACTGCCGGAAAGCCTCCGTGCGCGCTCGAATCTCTCTAATTTTACATTCGTGATCTCCTCGGGAGGTATAAGTAGGGGGAAGCAATATATTCGATACCTCATCCAGAAACGCACCCTCTCGAAACCTGGACAGCAAGCTACACCGCGATGCAGAGCGCCTCTCTTGCAGAGTCTGCCACTTGAGTTTGCTGAACATCTCCGTAACGCTATCACGCTTACCAAATAACCCTTTGACGAAACGCGCCGCTCTTTGGATCTTCTCTATCTCCTCCGTCAACCCGACCTGGTACGGATCCCACACTGATGAGCAATACTCAAGTATAGGTCGAACGAGTGTTTTGTAAGTCACCTCATTTGTTGATGGACTACATTTTCTAAGGACTCTCCCATTGAATCTCAACCGAGTACCCGCCTTACCAACAATTAATTTTATATGATCATTCCACTTCAAATCGTTCCGCACGCATACTCCCAGATATTTTACAGGAGTAACTGCTACCAGTGTTTGTTCCGCTATGATATAATCATACAATAAAGGATCCTTCTTCCTATGTATTCGCAATACATTACATTTGTCCATGTTAAGGGTCAGTTGCCACTCCCTGCACCAAGTGCCTATCCGCTGCAGATCTTCATGCATTTCGCTACAATGTTCTAATGCTGCAATTTCTCTGTATGCTACAGCATCATCCGCGAAAAGCCGCATGGAACTTCCGACACTATCTACTAGGTCATTTATATATATTGTGAGAGCAATGGTCCCATAACACTCCCCTGTGGCACGCCAGAGGTTACTTTAACGTCTGTAGACGTCTCTCCATTGATAACAACATGCTGTGTTCTGTTTGCTAAAAACTCTTCTTGTCACGTGTGCCAGTAGTTTATTGAGCATGTCCATAACACTGTCGCGCCGATTAAATGATCCTCAGCCGCGTGCATGGTTATATAAATATTTGTGCTTCTAGAATCTCTTTGCATAGTGTTGCTCAGATACTGTTTCCTTGTCATGTCTGGAGGTGGCACCGCTGTGGCACTGTGATCGGGATTAAGAGGGAGCACAGCTCACAACCGAACGGTCTGCTGGGGTTGGCTCTTTCATTGTGTGGTGTCCTGCCCACTCGTGTAATATAGGATGCCTAGGCTGCTGCTTTCGTGGATGGCTAAACAAAAATTCAAGAAAATCACATTAATGGTTTTTATTACTGTAAAGTAGAGGGTGTTTATAAATGAATATCGGGGTTTTATCGCTTTATAATATTTATTATATTGAACTTACAGTTGTAAGAGCATAAATGTTCAATGTGAGCTCCATTTGTCACAGCCGGCCGCTGTGGCCTAGCGGTTAGAGGCGCTTCAGTCCGGAACCGTGCGACTGCTACGGTCGCAGGTTCGAATCCTGCCTCGGGCATGGATGTGTGTGCTGTCCTTAGGTTAGTTAGGTTTAAGTGGTTCTAAGTTCTATGGGACTGATGACCTCAGATGTTAAGTCCGATAGTGCTCAGAGCCATTTGAGCCATTTGTCACACGGCACACATCAAGTCTATAGCCGAGTTCTTCCTAAACGTTGATAAGTGTGTGTTCAGTGATTGTAGCATCAGCTGCTTCAATCCAGTATCTTAATTCAGGGAGGTCTGGTGGTAGCGGAGGCACGTACACACGATCCTTGATGAAGCCCCAAATGAAAAAATCGCACAGCGCTAGATCGGGTGAACGTGGAGGCCATGCAAAGCAAGCCCTGTCATTGGGCCCCTTGCGGCCTATCCAGCGCGTGGGTACAATGGAAGTTCAACCAGTCGCGTATTTCGCTGTGCCAGTGCTCACACTGAACACTTACAAGGTTCTTGGTAAAACTGTTGGAGTCGCTCTTTCATTTGGCTTATCATTTATAATTGTAAGTTTAATGTAATAAATATTATAAAGCGTCAAAACCCCGATATTCATTTATAAACACCCTGTAGATTGACAATACTTTACTTGGCGTCTTTACAAAGATTGGTCGCAAGCAACTGGCGACATGCAAATAATCAATGTCCTTCAATGTGTACAATTTCCATGCAAGTAAACGATACTGTTCCCAAGTCACAGCTCGTCTTCCAGTGCGGCTCTTCAAGTGCGACCGACGCTAGGCGGCGAGTCGCTTTTATTTTGTCCGCGTAGAGCCAACTTCTGTCGTGGTGACGTCCTAGTCAACGTGCTATTGGCTGACGTCTCACAGCCCTCTCTATTGTATCGTTCTTGATTTTCGTGCCGGCACTCGTCGTTAAGCCGGAACACATTGAGTCTCGCTTGCAGTTATAGCTCGTACCGGGGAGCCATGGCGACCCGTCTATCTTGTCTGGATGGCCCGGGTCTACCTTGTGAACTCTGCCTCCAACTGCTAGGGAGCTTCAGCTTTAGCCCCTGTGTGCTGACGGGCCACATTCTGGAGTTCGATTTTGCTGTGTTCCCTGTTTACTTGGTCGCGGGCATCCATGCCTGACTTTGGTCTCATACAGTAACAATGGTGAGCACCATAACTTGTGTGCGAAACACCCCCTGTGCAGTTATTTCCTAAGCGTCTTTTTCTGCTCTTGCCATAAACTGATTTGGATCATTCTAGTGGACATGGTTCGACTAATGCCTTTAACCTGGATCAGCGTCCTGACCGTAAGAACCAGAAAAAGTCAAAAATTTATTTGATTTTAAGAGGGTATCACTTTCGAAAGGTTGTTTTCACTTTGCATTGTAGGCTTGTTTGTTTTCTAACTTAAAATTTTAGGTTCTCCTATTCTCTGAATTTAAGCACCTTTTCTTTTTAGTACTCTTAGGCCAAATAGACTCTGTTCTATTTCCTCATGTCTCTTTTGTGTTTGGAGTCCTGCATATTACCCCTCATTTACTTGCTATGTAAATGTAATTTATGTTCTGTGTGTATGTTTTAAAATCTGTACTGAAACAAGCAACAGTCTGGGGTGTTGGTCTAATTGGAGCTGGTTGCTGTATTTGTGTAGTTTATGTGCTCTAAGACCTTCACTTGGCAGCCCTTTTACTGCCCATAAAAGTAGGTGTTAATGCTTGTCGTCTAGTCAAAAAAATGGCTCAAATGGCTCTGAGCACTATGGGACTTAACTTCTGAGGTCATCAGTCCCCTAGAACTTAGAACTACTTAAACCTAACTAACCTAAGGACATCACACACATCCATGCCCGAGGCAGGATTCGAACCTGCGACCGTAGCAGTCGTGCGGTTCCAGACTGTACCGCATAGAACCGCTCGGCCACCCCGGCCGGCGCCGTCTTGTCAATGAGTCTGTTGTGGCTGTGCCCTCTTGTAATGTTTTATGGTTCCTGGCTGGATGAAGAGACGGTGGTGTAATAGGTGGGTGTCTGGTTTCCTCTTACTACAACACCAAATGCACATATGGTTAAAATACACTTTACTACAGGAACCAATTGAGCACTTAACTTCAGTGATGTCCAATTTGAAGTTCTGTGGTTAACAGCAATCAAATAAAATGTACTAATTCATGAATCTTGTCTGTGTCCATATCACAACTACACTCATGCTCATAAGTTACGGATAATTGCAGAATGTAGTGCCACGCAACACGGCACTACACAAAACTGGCGCTAATAGCATAGGCACATAGGGAACACACACGACACAGATCCGTAAGTCCACGGTGTTGGTGATAAGTTGAGAAAACCGTACCGAAAAAAATGTGCTACAAAACGCCACTGTTTCCAGCTCATGTACCGCAACATCAATGTGGGATATGATCACCATGCACACGTACACAGGCCGGACAACGGGTTGGCACACTCTGGATCAGGTGGTCGAGCAGCTGCTGGGGTACAGCCTCCCATTCTTGCACGAGTGCCTGTCGGAGCTCCTGAAGTGTACTAGGGGTACGAGAGCATCCCAGACGTGCTCGATGGGGTTTAGGTTTGTAGAACAGGCAGGCCACTCCATTCGCCTGATATCTTCTGTTTGAAGGTACTCCTCCACGATGGCAGCTCGGTGGGGTCGTGCGTTATCATCCATCAGGAGGAAAGTGGGAACCACTGCACCCCTGAAAAGTCGGACATACTGGTGCAAAATGACGTCCCGATACACCTGACCTGTTACAGTTCCTCTGTCAAAGACATGCAGGGGTGTACGTACACCAATCATAATCCCACCCCACACCATCGAATCACGACCTCCATACAGGTCCCTTTCAAGGACATTAAGGGGTTGGATTCTGGTTCCTCGTTCATGAAAGATGAAAACCCGGTGAGAATCACTGTTCAGACTATACCTGGACTCGTCTATTAACATAACCTGGGACCACTGTTCCAGTGACCATATACTGTGTTCTTGATACCAGGCTTTATGGGCTCTCCTGTGACCATGGTCAGTGGAATGCACTGTTGTGGCGTAACAAGACAGCTACGCCACACTGAAGTAGCCGAAAGGCACGCGTAATCTCAAGTAGGCTAGATAGAGGTCTGAAACAGGATACTTATTAATGTTATAAAGAAAAGTATGTAGCTACTAGAACACTTAACTTTTATATCGTCCTTTGGTATACAGCATTCTTGGTGATACAAGTGAGACTCTATCTTGAGGTACATGCAATGTTACAAATGGCGCCTTACTAGGTCGTAGCCATGGACTTAGCTGAAGGCTATTCTAACTGTCTGCTCGGCCAATCAGCAATGCATGCTAACTATCTGCTCGGCTAATGAGCGATGCTTCGTCCGTGTAGTCGCTAGCAATGTCGTCCGTACAACTGGGGCGAGTGCTCGTCCGTATCTCGAGACCTGCCTTGTGGTGGCGCTAGGTCTGCGATCACACAGTGGCGACACGCGGGTCCGACATGTACTAAATGGACCGCGGCCGATTTAAGCTACCACCTAGCAAGTGTGGTGTCTGGCAGTGACACCACATGCACCTTGCAGATCTCCGGGCGAATAAACCATGTCTGCTCAGTCGTCTGTTGACTGTGTGTCTGGAGACAACTGTTCCAGTGGCTGTGGTAAGGTTCCGAGTAAGGCTATCTGCAGTACTCCGTCACCGTCTGCGGGCACTGATGGTGAGATATCGGTCTTCTTGTGGTGTTGTACACTGTGGACGTCCCGTACTGTAGCGCCAGGACACGTTTCCTGTCTGCTGGAATCGTTGCCATAATCTTGAGATCACACTTTGTGGCACACGGAGGGCCCGTGCTACGACCTGCTGTGTTTGACCAGCCTCCAGTCGCCCTAGTATTCTACCCCTCATAACGTCATTAATATGTGTTCTTCGAGCCATTTTCAAGACACAGTCACCAGTAGCACGTCTGAAAACGTCTGCACACTCACTGGCTGCACCGTACTCTGACATCCACCAACACACCTCTGCATATATGGACTGCTGCCAGCGCCACCGTGCGACGACCGCAGATCAAATGCATTGCATGGTGATTTAAATCCGCAAACCGCCCACCACAGCGTTCTTTCACTATATATCAGCATTATCCTTGATTTATGAGCATGAGTGTATATGCAATAACTAACGTTCCCTCCCCTGACAGCTAGCTAAGGTGCGAGGCGACGACTGCCACTGTGGAAGACTAGAGCACAGTACGACGTATTGAGGTACAATGCGAACTGAGTCCCGATGCGATGTACTGAGGTACGGAGAGTGAGAGATTGAGACAGCACAGTCGGCGGCGGCGGCCTATATGCACGCTGCCCAGGGAGCGTTATCAGCGTGTAGCCTGGGGGCGTGTCTTGGTCTTCTCTTGTCATAAACACGCTTAGCTCAGCGCCTGCTCTACAATGTTTCCTACAGCCTACCGGTGTGCTGGCGAAGTCGTACGCCAGCACAATTTCCTTTTATAATTTGGAAGTCACATACTCTATTACTACAGTCACCTTAATCTGCTTCACAAAAGTGTATAGACTATTATTTTGAATTCTCTTCTGTCCGCAGCTCGTGGTCTCGCGGTAGCGTTCTCTCTTCCCGAGCACGGGGTCCTAGATTCGATTCCCGGCGAGGTCAGGGATTTTCCCACCCTCGAGATGACTTAGTGTTATTGTGTCGTCATCATCAGTCATCGCCATTACGGTCGGAGGAAGGCAATGGCAAATCACCTCCGCTAGGACCTTGCTTAGTACGCCAGTGCGGGTCTCCCGTATCGTCTCCTACGCTCTGTCAAGGAGTATGGGATCATCATTATGATTATGTATATTAGTGAGGTAACAATCTTCTCCGGCTGCTTCATGTCCATACACATATTTTTTTTTTTTTTTATTTCTGCTATCGTTTCACATATGAATGTGTTCTAATAATTAGTGATGCAACACTGTGCTGCGCCACAGGCGTGTGTATAACATTTTTTTTTAATGTCTGCCACCTGTTGTTGTGTATTATGGAAACCGTTATTTAAGCATTCTGCTAAATTTTCAGTGTACAGGGTGGCGCACGAAATATGTTACCATTCTGTTTTTGAATATAAACTTTATTGTCAATACAGCACATGCTCAATATGTCCACCATTTCGTTTCCTAACTTCCTTCAAACGAACACTGAAGTCAGTGATTACCTTATGGTACATGTCTTCCGTAATTTCACTGCAAGCTTGAAGAATAAGTATTTTGAGCTCCATTAAATTCCACAGCTTCTTGCTACTGCCTTGCCCTTCAACACGCAGTGGTTCATGCAAGATAGAGCAAGGCCACATACTGCAAACACTGTGTTGGAGTTTTTACACGAGCATTTCGACATACGGATCATTTCACTCAGGTTTCCAGGTCGCTTCAATGACGGACAAAATTGGCCCCCCCAATAGTCCAGACCTCAAGCCATGTGACTTTTTTCTTTGGGGGTACCTAAAGGAAAAAACTTTCCCGAAACGTCCACGTGATTTAATGGAGCTCAGAACACTTATTCTTCAACCTTGCAGTGAAATTACAGAAGACATGTGGCGTAGGGTAATCACTAATTTCAGTGTTCGTTTGAAGGAAGTTAGGAAACGAAATGGTGGACATATTGAGCATGTGCTGAGTTAGAACAAATCTCCATGGACGGCTATTCATTGTAGTATATGTTACTTTCAGATTGTATTGACAATAAAGTTTATATTCAAAAACAAAATGGTAACACATTTCGTGCGCCACCCTGTATTTACCAGAATTCAATGTGTTCAAATTGGCCTCTGTGACATATAAGTACCGCTTGTTTTTGTAAATTTGAAGCTTTGCGCCTATGGTAAAAAAAGTAATTACTTTTAAAGATATTTTGTTTGCGCTCATCACCTATCTACTGGCAGAACCTATTCCCTATCAGTTCAGACAGCGAAATGCGCCGCACTATGTTGGACCTAAATCTTCTGTTAATCCCAGAATGACACTGAAGAACAGTCCAAAGAAGTGCTTTGTAAAGGAATTCATGGCTGAATTATATCATCTTTTCTGTCAATGATTTCTATCCTGGAATATGGTTTTATTACAATTTGTCTGGTGTGGTCATTTTACGTCAGGTCGCTCCTAAGTATTTTACGGTCGTTAATGTTTCCGGTGATTTCTTGTCAATAGCGTACTCGAACAGTACAGGGTCTCCTCCGAATATGTTACGTTTACAATCGTTCAGTGTTAACGCCGGTCCCTATGCCTCTCGGAAATCCCATCCAGGGCGTCCTGTATTTCGCTGCATTGTTCTGGCGGGTCAGTGTTCCCATAGAAGACAACATTGTCCGCATACAGCATCAAGGAGCCTCCAGCGCTATCCCCTGGATTATTAACATAAACCGTAAAAAGTAGGCGGTCCTGTAACACTCCCTTGGGGTAGCCCCGAAAGTATCCTTCCATTTGGCTATTTTGTTCCCATAAAGAACAACATATTAAGACCTTTTTCCCAGTAAATACTCTGTTCAGTCACAAAATTAACTTTTGTTCAAAATGTTTCAAATGGCTCTGAGCACTATGGGACTTAACATCTGAGGTCATCAGTCCCTAGAACTTAGAACTACTTAAACCTAATTAACCTGAGGACATCACACACAACCATGCCCGAGGCATGATTCGAACTGATTGCAGACTGAAGCGCCTAGAACAGCTCGGTCACCGGCCGGCCAAACTTTTGTTTTTCCACTAAAGTACAGTGCGGAACTGCTTAGAATGCCCTCCTGAAGTCAAGGAACACGCCATCAGCCTGAGAGCCGTTGTTTACGGCGCGCTGAATCGCATGGACGAGCAGAATGGACAGAGTTTCGCAAGATCTCCATTTGCGGAATACATGTTGATTTTTAAAGAGGAGGTTATCAGTCGCCAAGAACGTCATAATGCGCGAGTGTGAAACATGTCCCATGATTCTACAACAGATTAACGTCAGCGATCTACAGTGATCAGCTAAAACATTATGACGGCTGCCCACCGCGACTTTTGATGCCGCCAGGTGGCGTTGCGGGAACGTGACGCGGTAACAAAGTACACTCCTGGAAATTGAAATAAGAACACCGTGAATTCATTGTCCCAGGAAGGGGAAACTTTATTGACACATTCCTGGGGTCAGATACATCACATGATCACACTGACAGACCCACAGGCACATAGACACAGGCAACAGAGCATGCACAATGTCGGCACTAGTACAGTGTATATCCACCTTTCACAGCAATGCAGGCTGCTATTCTCCCATGGAGACGATCGTAAAGATGCTGGATGTAGTCCTGTGGAACGGCTTGCCATGTCATTTCCACCTGGCGCCTCAGTTGGACCAGCGTTCGTGCTGGACGTGCAGACCGCGTGAGACGACGCTTCATCCAGTCCCAAATATGCTCAATGGGGGACAGATCCGGAGATCTTGCTGGCCAGGGTAGTTGACGTACACCTTCTAGAGCACGTTGGGTGGCACGGGATACATGCGGACGTGCATTGTCCTGTTGGAACAGCAAGTTCCCTAGCCGGTCTAGGAATGGTAGAACGATGGGTTCGATGACGGTTTGGATGTACCGTGCACTATTCAGTGTCCCCTCGACGATCACCAGTGGTGTACGGCCAGTGTAGGAGATCGCTCCCCACACCATGATGCCGGGTGTTGGCCCTGTGTGCCTCAGTCGTATGCAGTCCTGATTGTGGCGCTCACCTGCACAGCGCCAAACACGCATACGACCATCATTGGCACCAAGGCAGAAGCGACTCTCATCGCTGAAGACGACACGTCTCCATTCGTCCCTCCATTCACGCCTGTCGCGACACCACTGGAGGCGGGCTGCACGATGTTGGGGCGTGAGCGGAAGACGGCCTAACGGTGTGCGGGACCGTAGCCCAGCTTCATGGAGACGGTTGCGAATGGTCCTCGCCGATACCGCAGGAGCAACAGTGTCCCTAATTTGCTGGGAAGTGGCGGTGCGGTCCCCTACGGCACTACGTAGGATCCTACGGTCTTGGCGTGCATCCGTGCGTCGCTGCGGTCCGGTCCCAGGTCGACGGGCACGTGCACCTTCCGCCGACCATTGGCGACAACATCGATGTACTGTGGAGACCTCACGCCCCACGTGTTGAGCAATTCGGCGGTACGTCCACCCGGCCTCCCGCATGCCCACTATACGCCCTCGCTCAAAGTCTGTCAACTGCACATACGGTTCACGTCAACGCTGTCGCAGCATGCTACCAGTGTTAAAGACTGCGATGGAGCTCCGTATGCCACGGCAAACTGGCTGACACTGACGGCGGCGGTGCACAAATACTGCGCAGCTAGCGCCATTCGACGGCCAACACCGCGGTTCCTGGTGTGTCCGCTGTGCCGTGCGTGTGATCATTGCTTGTACAGCCCTCTCGCAGTGTCCGGAGCAAGTATGGTGGGTCTGACACACCGGTGTCAATGTGTTCTTTTTTCCATTTCCAGGAGTGTATGTAAGCAGAGCAGTCACGGGCGGGGGATCACCCTAGTGAAGATTTGTTGTTGATGTGGTCTTCAGTCCAGTGACTGGTTTGATGCAGCTCTCCTGTGCAAGCTTCTTTATCTCCCAGTACCTACTGCAACCTACATCCTTCTGAATCTGTGTATTAACCTATCCATTTCCCTTTTCAAATTTTCTAACCTACCTGCCCGATTAATGGAGCTGACATTCCACGCTCCGACCCGCAGAATGCCAGTTTTCTTTCTCCTGATAACGACGTCCTCCTGAGTAGTCCCCGCCCGGAGATCCGAATGGGGGACTATTTTACCTCTGGAATATTTTACCCGAGAGGACGCCATCATTATTTAATCATACAGTAAAGCTGCATGCCCTTGGGAAGAATTACGGCTGTAGTTTACCCTTGCTTTCAGCCGTTCGTAGTACCAGCACAGCAACGCCGTTTTGGTTAATGTTACAAGGCCAGATCAGTCAATCATCCAGACTGTTGCCCCTGCAACTACTGAAAAGGCTGCTGCCCCTCTTCAGGAACCACACGTTTGTCTGGCCTCTCAACAGATACCCCTCCGTTGTGGTTGCACCTACGGTACGGCTATCTGTATCGCTGAGGCACGCAAGCCTCCCCACCAACGGCAAGGTCCATGGTTTACGGTGGGAGGCTAGCGAAGATATGGGCTGGAACTGGGGAAATCCATTGACATAAGCGACTTTTTTAAATGGCTGTCAGTACTATGGGACTTAATTTCTGAGGTCATCAGTCCCCTAGAACTTAGAACTACTTAAAACTAACTAACCTAAGGACAACACACACATGCCCGAGGTAGGAATCGAACCTGCGACCGTAGTGGTTCCGCGGCTCCAGACTGTAGCGCCTAGAACCGTTCAGCCACACCGGCCGGTCGACTTTGATAAAAAAAAAAAGTCATTACGCAGATCCTGTGATCGAGTATCTCGAAAATGGCGAAGCTGGTCGAATGTTTGCGTACTACTGTCGTGAGCATCTACGGAAAGACAGTGAAACTACTACTAGGCGCTAAATGGTTGGACGTCCACGACTCTTCACAGGACGTGGCATTCGGAGGTTGCTGTGTAAAGCAGGATAGATGGTGATCTGTGGCATCTCCGCCGAAAGAGCACGATGCTTGTGGCACGCACATGTGTTTCGGACCACACTGTTCATGGTACATTATTGAACATGGAACTCCACAGCACACGGTCCCTACATGCTCACATGTTAACCCAACGATACCGCGATTTACGATTACAGTGAGCACAGGACCACAGCCATTAGACAGCCGATCAATGGAAATCTGTCAGCTCTTTGGGTGAATCACATTTTTGGGGCACTAGGTCGATGGTCGTCTCCACAAACGCCGTCATCAAGGTGGACGTTCAAAGAAAATGGTTCAAATGGCTCTGAGCACTATGGGACTTAACATCTGAGGTCATCAGTCCCATAGACTTAGAACTACTTAAGCCTAACTAACATAAGGACATCACATAAATCCCTGCCCGAGGCAGGATTCGAACCTGCGACTGTAGTAGCTGCACGGTTCCGAACTGAACCGCATAGAACCGCTCGGTCACAGCGGCCGGCGGTGGACGTTCAGCGCGCCACGGGAGCAGGCTGGTGGGAGCAATATTAGGTTGTGGGGGACATACTCTTGCACATTTGTGGGACTGTGGTAGTAATCAAAGACACACCGAAAGCTGCTAACCACTTGCGTCACTTCATGCTTAATATCTTCCCCGACGGCGATGTCATCAGTACGGAATGTGTGGTTCCTGAAGAGGGGCAGCAGTATAATTGTCTGTGTCTCGGAGCCAGAATCGTGCTACAGTGGTTCGAGGAGCGTTTTATTGAAAGCACGTTGATGCCTCGGCGACCAGATTCACCTGATGTTAATTCTATGGAACACGTCTGGGTCGTTATCGGACGCCATCACTGCGTACGCAAATCAGCAGCCCGCTATTTATGCGAAGTACAAGACCTTTGTGTAGACATATAATGCCCACAAATTATCGGGTCCTTGATACGCAGAATCTATGATGTATTTCGCTCCAAAGACGGACAAACAGGATATTAAGTGGGTGGCCATAACGTTAAGTATGTGACTACCGTTAGGAGGGTACATCAAAAAGTAAGTTACACATTTTAACAGGCCAAGTAAGTTTCATTGAATGCTACACCGTATTTCATACTGACGTAGATCCATGACAATATTTTTCAACATGCTCACCAAGTCTATGTACACAACGGTCGGAATACCAGTCATTCTAGCCCTCAACGATAGAAACGTGCATCTTGATCGGGGAGCTGTTCGAGAACCGCTAGTGAACTTCGTCATCATTGGAAAATCTTTTTCCCCTCAGGTGTTGGAACTTCCCCTTTGTATGTAAAGAATGACAGTGCTGGAAAAACTCTTCCGTTATTTGATTTTCAAACAGCTGAGCAAAACTGAACGTACTCAGACAGTTCTCTCTTTACTTATTCCGATCATCACTAAACTGACACACAATATTTTTAGTGCAACGCATTCTGACTTTCAACAATCCCTACAAAAGAATGGCCCTGACTAACAATAACCTATACCTTTCATGAATCACTTACCTCGCAAAAATCTTCGTTGCTCGAACTACTGTATGCATGGTTAGCAAACAAAAGATTTTGATGGAGAAAAAACAATGTATTTACCGTAATAGTGTTCAAAAGTCACAATATAGATATCAGTTCGTGACATACAATCTTACAAATTTCCTTTGTCTGACGGACACAAGTCCAGATCGTCCGCTCATAGTAATCTCTCGAAAGTCTGGCATCTCTCTCCCCGCATGCTCCACTGCTGGCGGCTCATCTCCAACTGCCCAACGTCACGCGCTGCTCACATCCAACTGCCCAACGCTACACTAGCGAATAATCCAACAATAAGTCCAACCAGCCACAGACTGCACACAGCGCAGTCAGCGATTTTCATACAGAGCGCTACGTGGCGTTACCAACATAAAAACCTGAACAGCCTACTTACAATGTTCTTTCAGTTCTCTGAAAAGATGTAAATTGCATGGTATAAGAGCTGGACTTCCCCGATGAGCGTCACCCGCATCTCTACGGCCTCAGTCAAACTGCTGGCACCGTTTCACTACGGCTGGACGCGATATTGCAATTGCTCCACGTACTGCCAGAATTTCATGGTGAATCTGAGTTTAATTTAGACGCTATGTCCACAGGAATAGCACATTACCGCGTACTTTAGCTTTGGACTCTGTTTTCGGTTACTGCATCATCTCATTCCCACTCTATGATGCACCTTTTATCTGTACCACAGCAGAAATGTGTCTGCAGGAAATCCGGAACACGTACTCTCTTCCTGACAAAGCACCACTCTTGCGGCGCATTAATCTTAGTAGGACTGTTGACATTTTTAAAAATGTCGGCAATCCGGCGTATCGGTATTTAAAAAACATCATTACCGGTACTCGATATATCAAAAAAGAATTATCGATACACTGACGGAGAATATATCGATATACCGGCAAAAAACAATATCGGCTGCACATTGTAAATATACTGTCAGTTTTAGAGGTGTACATTTAAGTATCGATTTATTATTAGATATTCTCTACATCATCAAGCCAGCAGCCTGCTTATCCTCCTTAGAGAAAGAATTGAAAGGGAATACGATGCACGTTCACACTTGACGATAACCACTTTGCTAACAGTGATAACTGCAGTTAAGTGGTGCAATAAAAGGTGTCCGATGGGCCCTTCGTTGGGTTTCGTCACATATCCGATTTGTCTGTAACACCTCATGTCGACTTCCCTGTTTTTTTTCATTTCTGCAAACGCCAGCGACCTAGCGGTTATAGGTTCAAACTGCGTGGTGAAGCTAAACGCTGCCGTCTCTGTTGGTGGCACCGGCCGCCGATTACGTCACAATTTCCCCTCACACGTCCCCCCCCCACCCCCCCCCCCCCCCCCCCCGCCACCCATCAAAGACCAGTCTTGTCGTTCAGATTTTAGTTCATCATATTCAGCAACTGTTTTTGAAGAATACCGATGTTTTTAACGCAACTGGTGTGCTATTTCTTCACATCAGATATCTTGCTATTCCATTCACCCACGATCCCCCAGTGCAATTGGACTTCTTCTTTGTGGCATCTATACTTGCTTCATACAGTCAAAGAGGAAGACTGGACGTGATGAAAGCTCAAAAAGTATTAAGATTCCTTCACACATCGAAAATAAAATTATGTTCTATTGCAATTTCAAAAGAACAACTTAAAATATTTATCTAAAATTACGAAAAATATACCATAAAAGTACTGCCATTTCGACATCGAAATATAGATATATCTGTTAACGTACGTCGCCGTCATATATCGATGCTTATTAGTAGGAGTATCGATATATCACCGCATCGATATTTTATTAACAGCCCTAAGTCTTACCGTGGGACGACATGTATGATTTATTTGCAGTCACTACGTATGTACAACTGTCCAATGACGTTTCTTGGCGATGGGAATGGCCGGAATGTCCGGCGTTTTATTCTTTTCTTTTTTTTTTTCAGTCGCTAGTTACCCTTCGTTATTCCAGCGACATACAATAAAGTGCTGCTAGGAGGTGAGCGAGGTCCTTCGCATGATCACTGTAGAAGTCAGCGGGTCTTTGGTATTTCACCAGGTCCAGATGCCTATGCAGTGTTCAACTGTCATGTTGATTGTCCTACAGCGAGATCTCGATATCCGCCACTTCGACGTTCGAGTGATGATTCGCGGTGAAACAATCTGGGAGACCGAATTCGGTTTTTCGGCCGTCGGCCGTTTCGGTGCCATTATGGTCAGTGAGCGACTATATAGCTCTATTTTTATTATTTATTTCTTTACTCAACCTTGTAGTTTATTACCTAACATTCTATAATGCCCTGTATTTCCTGTCTACATTTTCATTTCTGCATTTATCTGAAATAAATTGACAACGATTCTGTGTTAAAAACACAGAAAAATATTACTGCTCTTGCTATCTCTATTAATACTTCTAAAACTACTACCATCGCCATCAATGTTACTGCTACCGCAAAAGTGGGTAACTTCATGATACTTTTGGTAACACAAACGTACACATACCTGCTATAACATTTAATTTCCGTCTATATGTATTTTATAGCATTTATACTTCAATTTTAAGGGCAATAGAGTTTTTATATTACGAGGTATTCAGACTGTGGAATATTGGTTCAAATGGTTCAAATGGCTCTGAGCACTATGGGACTTAACTTTTGAGGTCATCAGTCCCCTAGAACTTAGAACTACTTAAACCTAACTAACCTAAGGACATCACACACATCCATGCCCGAGGCAGGATTCGAACCTGCGACCGTAGCGGTCGCGCGGTTCCAGTCTGTAGCGCCTAGAGCCGCTCGGCCACCCCGGCGGCCGGCTTATAGAATATTAACTGGCACAAAGTTGCCTGCAGCTTAGAGTTAAATTCATCTGCGAAAAGAGGATTGACCTAATGTTTCTTTATGACATACAGTTACAAACTTGCTCGGTTTTATCAGTCTTTTTATCGATGCACAGGAAAACATTTATCACAAAGCTTGTCAAATTTTTGACATTTATTTATCTTCGTTTCTTAAAATGCAAATAATTACTGGCATGTCTTAATTGTAACAAAATAAGAACAAAAAGAAACTAAACTTCATTAAGCAATGTAATTAAATAGATTTTTTGCCCTCTTATTCCTGCATCTGCTAAGTGGAACCGTCTGTGTGTGTGTGTGTGTGTGTGTGTGTGTTTGTGTGTGTGTGTGTGTGTACGCGTGTGGAGGGATGGGGTGGTGGGGGGTGGGGGGTGGGGGGACAGGTCACAACAGTTACATTTAAAACAATGAGGTAACTAGTTCAAACTGTTTTAACACTTATTTGCAAGTTCAGTGGTGTGGGAAAAAATGTCATGCCACATTTAATGTGGTATTCTAAGCAGGTGTATGTTATATTTCAAAAGAAAGTTATAATGCTAAATAAAACTATTTTTTACTAAACAGTTAACTTCGTTAATGAGACGTATTTATTACAATTTCAATTGTCACAGTTGTTTTCGCAGGTGTGTGTTCTGTCACAAAGTTATCACTTTAGTCTATGAAAATAACTTTTTACCCTTTCAAACGACCGAAAGAATTTTTTAAAATTTAACTCTTATACATAATGGTCTGCGCATATAACTTATTTATATCGACTTACGTCCAGTCAGTCAGCTCTTCAAATTTTTCAACAGTAGCAGAAAGTTGCCAAGAAATCTACAAATACGCTTTTCCACTTGCATACACCGAGCGGGGTGGCGCAGTGGTTAGACACTGGACTCGCATCCGGGAGGACGATGGTTCAATCCCGCGTGCAGCCATCCTGATTTAGGTTTTCCGTGATTTCCCTAAATCACTCCAGGCAAATGCCGGGATGGTTCCTCTGAAAGGGTACGGCCGACTTCCTTCCCAATCCTTCCCTAATCCGATGAGACCGATGACCACGCTGTCTGGTCTCCTTCCCCAAACCAACCAACCAACCCAAACCAACCAACCAACCAACATGCATACAAAATGGGCTTATGTTAATAAGCTCAGGTGTAATGCATGTGCTTGTAGATTTCATCACTAATGGCAGCGCTATACAAGAACTCAGAGAAGCAGAACTATGTGTTGAATGTTGAGCCTAGTTACACTACTTATGTACGAAAAGCTACAGCGCACTGTTGCCACAAAGTAATGCCTGAGTCGCAATGTTGTCCACTTTTACGGTATTGCATCTTCCTACAACATTATTATCTCTGCTACCACCGTGATATCTTGTTACGGAAAATTGCTTATGTATTCAACAATATTTTTGCATCTTAATTTGCTCATAGTCATTCAGTGCCACCATGTTCTGTACGTTCACAATCGATTCTGTGAGCGTTGCAGAGGACGTTGTGAAGGAATCTGAAATAATTGTCCTTTTCAGTTCGGATTGCAGTCTTTGTCTGCACATTTTCCTCCTGTACTTCCTGTTTATAAGAGAAAGTCCTCTGTTTATCTGGCGCGTTGTCGTATATATGGTCGATCGTCACCATATGTCGACCTGCGTTTCTAGACTTCCTTGACTGCGCAGACCTGTACTTCGGATGTGCTCTCTCCCTGTAATGCAGTGGGCCGTTTTGGTTCTAATGGCAATGTGCCTCCCATGTCTTTTTGGACACTGCATCAGTTGTTGTCGAGGATTGATGCATGGTGCAGAATCTCCATAACGTTTAGTATTCTTTGCTGATTCAGTGTAGCCACCTAGCATTAGCCAGTTATGTTTACGAAGGTATTTCCAGATAGTTTGCTGTGGAGTGCCTTCTTCTCCGAAGGCACATTCGTTTGTTCCTCCCCTTCTTCTAATTCCGAGAAAATATTTGGCATGTGGACTGTCGCCTGTCGGACCTCGGGACAGCCCTCCACTGTCATAATCCGAACGTTTGTATTATGTTTGGGAAGAAGTTGTAGGTTCGTCTTTCTTTTTCGCCGCCATCCCAGCGTTCTTGCCATAGGAGGAAGATTCAATGTTTTACTTGTTTTCTGTCTGTGAACCGAACTTCTACGAGATTCTGTTCGTGACTGTAATCAGTCCCCTTCAGCGAGGACATAATTATTTTCTTTCGTACTCTTAGGTCAAGTGAACGTATTCCGAGTACTGCTTGAAGTGCTGCTCCCTCAGTTCCGCACTGTCGCCTGATAAACAAAGTAAGAGCCTACGGAATATCAGACCAGCTGTGTGGCTGGATTGAAGAGTTTTTAGCAAACAGAACACAGCGTGTTGTTCTCAATGGAGAGACGTCTACAGACGTTAAAGTAACCTCTGGCGTGTCACAGGGGAGTGTTATGGGACCATTGCTTTTCACAATATATATAAATGACCTAGTAGATAGTGTCGGAAGTCCCATGCGGCTTTTCGCGGATGATGCTGTAGTATACAGAGGAGTCGCAGCATTAGAAAATTGTAGCGAAATCCAGGAAGATCTGCAGCGGATAGGCACTTGGTGCAGGGAGTGGCAACTGACACTTAACGTAGACAAATGTAATGTATTGCGAATACATAGAAAGAAGGATCCTTTATTGTATGATTATATCATAGCGGAACAAACACTTGTAGCAGTTACTTCTGTAAAATACCTGGGAGTATGCGTCCGGAACGATTTGAAGTGGAATGATCATATAAAATTAATTGTTGGTGAGGCGGGTACCAGGCTGAGATTCATTGGAGAGTCCTTAGAAAATGAAGTCCATCAACAAAGGAGATGGCTTACAAAACACTCGTTCGACCTATACTTGAGTATTGCTCATCAGTGTGGCATCCGTACCAGATCGGGTTGACGGAGGAAATAGAGAAGATCCCAAGAAGAGCGGCGCGTTTCGTCACAGGGTTATTTGGCAAGCGTGATAGCGTTACAGAGATGTTTAGCAAACTGAAGTGGCAGACTCTGCAAGAGAGGCGCTCTGCATCGCGGTGTAGCTTGCTGTTCAGATTTCGAGAGGGTGCGTTTCTGGATGAGGTATCCAATATATTGCTTCCCCCTACTTATACGAATGTAAAATTAGAGAGATTCGAGCGCGCACGGAGGCTTTCCGGCAGTCGTTCTTCCCGCGAACAATACGCGACTGGAACAGGAAAGGGAGGTAATGACAGTGGTACATAAAGTGCCCTCCGCCACACACCGTTGGGTGGCTTGCGCAGTATAAACGTAGATGTAGATACAATAGCAAATGCTCCTGAAACTCTGTGGAGTACTCCATGTACCATCCTGTTTATTGCTTGTGCTGACATTAGCAGCTTGTGAGTGTAGACACTTGCACAATTACCCACCATGACGGTTAAAACTGTTTCGTAATGCAGTCGCGTTGTTTGTATTGGCAGCTTTGCCCATGGCAGCTCATAAGCCACTGACCGACGGGATAGGTGTTTCTGATCCGCATACTGACTTCACGTAAGACCAAAACTTACTGAGCAGTCTTCTTCTGCCACTCCAGGGTTAGGCCGAGGGCCTGTACAGGTCTCGCCAGCTCTTCCTCGGTCTTCCCACATTTCTCTTGCCCCGTTGTTCATAATCCATTACTAGTTTGGGGAGTCTCTGCGGTGAAATCCGAAGTACGAGGGTAATCCCAAAAGTAAGGTCTCCTATTTTTTTATAAGTACATAGATATATTTATTTCTACAATGGTTTACATCAGTTTACAGCTTGAACATTTAATTATATTTCGACATAATCACTATTTCTGTCGATGCATTTTTGTAGACTCTGTGGCAGTTTTTGTGTGCCCATGTCATACCAGCTCGCCGCCACGCTGTTCAGAAAGTTATGAACCTCTTCTTTCACCTCGTCGTCGGAGCTGAATCGCTTTCCGGCCAAATGTTCTTTTAACTTAGGGAACAGGTCATAGTCACTGGGCGCCAAGTCAGGACTATAGGTTGGGTGGGTGATTATGTTCCACTGAAACTGTTGCAGGAGAGCAACGGTTTGCCGAGCGATGTGTGGGCGAGCGTTGTCATGGAGAACGTGAACGCCCTTGCTCAACATTCCTCTTCTCCGGCGGTTCTGAATTGCCCGTTTGAGTTTTTTCAGAGTCTCACAGTACTTGCCAGCGTTATTTGTGGTGCCAGTGGGCTTTCCGATCCCAAAAAAGGTTGTCATGACTTTACGGCAAACCGTTTTTGCTTGAATTTCCGCGGCTTTGGCGAAGAAGGATGCCGCCACTGGCGTGATTGTTGCTTGGTCTCAGGTGTAAAGTAGTATGCCCATTTTCGTCACCCGTGAAAGTTGAGTCCAGAAAGTTGTCCTGTTCGGCTGCAAGGCGGTGAAGAAATGCGCGAGAAGGGCCGCATGTGGTCCTCAATCAGCATACGTGGCAACCATCTTGCGCACTCCTTCCAGTAGTTCAATGTTTCCGTTAAAATTCTGTGAGCGGTGCTTCGGGAAAGCTCAGGAACCAACGTGCAGAGATCATCCAGGGTGACCCGCCGATCTTCACGCATGCTTTGCTCAACCTTCAACACTGTCTCCTCTGAAATTGACGGTCTCCCGCTCCTGTGTTCGTCGTGAATTTCGGTTCGACCAGCTGCAAACTCTCTACACCACTTTTTGACATGCATGCACGACTCACCATACACTTCCGTCCATTGGCGATGGATTTCAATCGGCGTAGTGCCCTTTGAGTTCAAAAACCGAAAAACTGTGCGCAATTCGCAGTTGGCGGTAAGATCCAACGGGACTTCCATTCTCAACGGCTGCCAAGCCAAGTCTGAGCGCCTTAGCGCGGCGTGCGCATGTTTACGCACAGCGCGTGAAGCACTCGTCGTAACAGTGTGACCAACTGCCACACAAAGAGAGTTCTGTGCTTATAAAAAAATAGGATACTTTACTTTTAGGATTACCTTCTTACACATTGTCTACATTTTTATTTGTATTGGACTGCCTTTTGGGTTACTGGTTGGATTCCCAATTCGTCCCTTATTACTTTCTTTCTGATTTTTGTCTTCCCTAGTGCGCCCTTTCAAAGATCTTAGAAATTTAATTTCTTTTGTTTCAAGTTGCCGTAAATCTATTTCTCAGTGTCCAGCTTTATGCCCCTTGTAATAAAGTAGACATTGCCGTAACTTCATAAAATTTCAGTTGTCTTACTTTCCTTGTTTTATCCTTTAGTGTTCTCGTTATTATGGCACATATGTGCTTGTAAGTATTATTTATCTTCTGTGTATCGAAATCTTGATCACATGAAATCTCACATCCTAAATAATTGACGTGGACTACCTGTTCTATCGGTTCTTTATTGAGGACTATTATTGTTCGTAGGGGTGAATACCCAAAAAGGCCAAAGTTTTAGATCTATTTATAGATATAGTCAGACTGTAGCTTGCGCCTGCCTCATTTAGTTTATGTAGTGCCAATAGTTGTTTTTCTTCGGTGTCTTGTATGATAACTTAATCACCCGTGAATAACATCGTGTTGCTATATTCATTCCTCCCAATATTTATGCCTGATGGTGTTCTCTCTCTTTTCCCATTCTCTGATCATGTCATCCATACTCCACTGCAGAGTGAAAATCTCATTCTGGAAACATCCCCCAGGCTGTGGCTGAGCCATGTCTCGGCAGTATCCTTTCTTTCTGGAGTGCTAGTTGTGCAGGTTTGCAGGAGAGCTTCCGTAAAGTTTGGAAGGTAGGAGACGAGATACTGGCAGAAGTAAAGCTGTGAGTACCGGGCGTGAGTCGGGCTTCGGTAGCTCAGATGGTAGAGCACTTGCCCGCGAAAGGCAAAGCTCCCGAGTTCGAGTCTCGGTCGGGCACACAGTTTTAATCTGCCAGGAAGTTTCAGGTCTCTCTTTATCACTAAATCAGTGCGAGAACACTGCACCGACTCCGTCAGAGGAAGCATCAACTTGAAAGACAACTGGTTTGTCAGGATCAAAGTGAACCAAGCATCGAACACTTTGCAGCTGAGGCGCCTGAGCAGCGGGTGGGAGAGGTGGGTTGCTCATTTCGGAATAGGCAAATGCAATAAACAGACAAGGCAATCAATAAAAATAAGCACACAAAGAAAGAAAATTCCTGCAACACTCACCTGAAAAAACTGAATAGGAAAAATACACTACTGGCCATTTAAATTGCTACGCCACGAAGATGACGTACTACAGATGCGAAATTAAACCGACAGGAAGAACATGCTGTGATATGCAAATTATTAGCTTTTCAGAGCATCTACACTGGGTTGGTACCGGTGGCGACACCTAAAACGTGCTGACATGAGTTAAATTTCCAACCGATTTCTCATACACAAACAGCAGTTGACCGGCGTTGCCTGGTGAAACGTTGTTGTGATGCCTCGTGTAAGGAGGAGAAATGCGTACCATCACGTTTCCGACTTTGATAAAGGTCGGATTGTAGCCTATCGCCATTTCGGTTTATCGTATTGCTACTCGCGTTGGTCGAGATCCAGTGACTGTTAGCAGAATATGGAATCGGTGGGTTCAGGAGGATAATACGGAACGCCGTGCTGGATCCCAACGACCTCGTATCACTATCAGTCGAGAAGACAGGCATCTTATCCGCATGGCTGTAACGGATCGTGCAGCCACGTCTCGATCCCTGAGTCAACAGATGGGGACGTTTGCAAGACAACAACCATCTGCACGCACAGTTCGACGACGTTTGCAGCAGCATGGACTATCAGCCCGGAGACCATGGCTGCGGTTACCCTTGACGCTGCATCACAGACAGGGGCGCCTGCGATGGTGTACTCAACGACGAACCTGGGTGCACGAATGGCAAAACGTCATTTTTTCGGATGAATCCAGGTTCTGTTTACAGCATCATCATTGTCACATCCGTGTTTGGCGACAACGCGGTGAACGAACATCGGAAGCGTGTATTCGTCATCGCCATGCTGGCGTATCACCCGGCGTGATGGTATGGGGTGCCATTGGTTACACGTCTCGCTCACCTCTTGTTCGCATTGACGGCACTTTGAACAGTGGACGTTACATTTCAGATGTGTTATGACCCGTGGCTCTATCCTTCATTCGATCCCTGCGAAACCCTACATTTCAGCAGGATAATGCACGACCGCATGCTGCAGGTCCTGTATGGGCCTTTCTGGATACAGAAAATGTTCGACTGCTGCCCTGGCCAGCACATTCTCCAGATCTCTCACCAACTGAAAACATCTGGTCAATGGTGGCCGAGCAACTGGCTCGTCACAATACGCCAGTCACTACTCTTGACGAACTGTGGTATCGTGTTGAAGCGGCATGGGCAGCTGTACCTGTACACGCCATCCAAGCTCTGTTTGACCCATGCCCAGGCGTTTCAAGGTCGTTATTACGGCCAGAGGTGGTTGTTCTGGGTACTGATTTCTCAGGATCTACGCACCCAAATTGCGTGAAAATGTAATCACATGTCAGTTCTAGTATAATATATTTGTCCAACGAATACCCATTTATCTTCTGCATTTCTTCTTGGTGTAGCAATTTCAACGGCCAGTAGTGTACTATAAGAGATACTGTTAAAACATGTAAACACACCCCTGCAAAGAAAAGACAAGGTAGAATTAAGGCGTCAGCAGTACACAAAAGCCCACGACAAAAGAAAACTGTGGTAGCCAGGCTAACAAGTTCTCGCCATTCTTGTTGCTCGGGATTCATTCCTCTCTTCGTCGCCAAATGTGTGGTGTCTAGGAAGGTAGAGAAACAATTCAAACAAGTCGCATTAATGAGTTTTATTACAAAAAGAAAAGATACAGTACTTAACTTTTGCTATTACACGGATATGTCGCTAGCAAAGGGCGACATACAAAATAAGCTACCTTCTTCAGTATAGACAGCCAACGGCCTTGTCGCAGTGGTAACACCGGTTCCCGTCAGATCACCGAAGTTAGGCGCTGTCGGGCTGGGCTTGCACTTGGATGGGTGACCATCCGGTCTGCCGTGCGCTGTTGGCAAGCGGGGTGCACTCAGCCCTTGTGAGGCAAACTGAGGAGCTACTTGATTGAGAAGTAGCGGCTCCGGTCTCGGGAACTGACATACGGCCGGGAGAGCGGTGTGCTGACCACATGCCGCTCCATATCCGTGTACCGTGACGCCTATGGTTTGAGGATGACACAGCGGCCGGTCGGTACCGTTGGGCCTTCATGGCCTAATCGGGAGAAGTTTAGTACAGTTTCTTCAGTATAGACAATTCCAGGTCTGTGGTACATAGCAAGTACAAGCGAAATTAATAGAGTTGACGCTGCTATACAAGTGCCTATTCATGAAGCTACTGTTGAACTGGCCGTCACCAGTCGATCACGGCGCTTATGTCCTCTCCAAATAGGGGCCGCTGCCATCGCATTGTCGTCCTGGAGAGGGATCGGTCAGCGTGCGATTGGCTGACGTCTTCTGGCAGTCTTCTCTATCGTTCCCGACTGGCGTGCCGGCGCTTGGTTTTACGCCGTAACATTTCCACTGTATTGTCCGCCAAAAAAAGTGAAGCAGCCAAACGACATGGTCGGATGTCAATGTGACCTCATTTCAGTTCTCTGTGACATGGGGAAAGGCCGCCAGAGCTCATTAGTGTTGCTAGTGTTTAATGATGTTACTAGGCTTCGTGGAGTATATGTGTTGTTGTTGTTGTGGTCTTCAGTCCTGAGACTGGTTTGATGCAGCTCTCCATGCTACTCTATCCTGTGCAAGCTTCTTCATCTCCCAGTACCTACTGTAGCCTACATCCTTCTCAATCTGCTAAGTGTATTCATCTCTTGGTCTCCCTCTACGATTTTTACCCTCCTCGCTGCCCTCCAATACTAAATTGGTGATCCCTTGATGCCTTAGAACATGTCCTACCAACCGATCCCTTCTTATAGTCAAGTTCTGCCACAAACTCCTCTTCTCCCCAATTCTATTCAATACCTCCTCATTAGTTATGTGATCTACTCATCTAATCTTCAACAATCTTCTGTAGCACCACGTTTCGAAAGCTTCCATTCTCTTCTTTTACAAACTATTTGTCGTCCATGTTTCACTTCCATACATGGCTACACCCCATACAAATACTTTCAGAAACAACTTCCTGACACTTAAATCTATACTCGATGCTAACAAATTTCTCTTCTTCAGAAACGCTTTCCTTGCCATTGCCAGTCTACATCTTATATGCTCTCTACTTCGACCATCATTAGTTATTTTGCTCCCCAAATAGCAAAACTCATTTACTACTTTAAGTGTCTCATTTCCTAATCTAATTCCCTCAGCATCACCCGAGTTTACTCCACTACATTCCATTATCCTCGTTTTGCTTTTGTTGATGTTCATCTTTATCCTCCTTTCTGGACACTGTCCATTTCGTTCAACTGCTCTTCCAGATCCTTTGCTGTCTCACACAGAATTACAATGTCATCAGCGAAGTGGAGTATATATGAGGCCTTAACAGTATCTGATGTTGAGTGATCACTGTGAAGGATACGGTCGTGTGAGACAGCATTATGGACACCTGACGAAGTTTGAAGGACACCTCATTGCGGCTCTTATTAACACTGAGCATGTAGAGGCAATTTGGTCACACCACCCGTTACGTCGTTGACTTCAAGTGGCAGATTTTTTTACAACAACACTGATTTCAGCCATTAAGAGCTGAGAGCCAACGTCAGTGTTAGTGTATTTTAGGTATGAATAAATAATCTAACATGACGCAAAATCTTTCTTTTATTCATTGACAACATAAAATTGAAGAGACTATTAAAGCTGAAGAGACACTATGGACCTACGCCCCTAGAGTATATGACGATATCGCCGGTCTTAAATATAAGTATGTGTACGAAAGTTGTGGGTTTGGTGATCCATATGTTTAGATAACATTCCATCAGAATTTCTAAAATCATTGGGGGAAGTGGCAACAAAACGACTATTTACGTTGGTGTGTAGAATATATGAGTCTGGCGATATACCATCTGACTTTCGGAAAAGCATCATCCACACAATTCCGAAGACGGCAAGAGCTGACAAGTGCGAGAATTATCGCACAATCAGCTTAACAGCTCATGCATCGAAGCTGCTTACAAGAATAGTATACAGAAGACTGGAAAAGAAAATTGAGAATGCGCTAGGTGACGATCAGTTTGGCTTTAGGAAAAGTAAAGGGATGAGAGAGGCAATTCTGACGTTACGGCTAATAATGGAAGCAAGGCTAAAGAAAAATCAAGACCCTTTCATAGGATTTGTCGACCTGGAAAAAGCGTTCGACAATATAAAATGGTGCAAGCTGTTCGAGATTCTGAAAAAATTAGGGGTAAGCTTTAGGGAGAGACGGGTCATATACAATATATACAACAACCAAGAGGGAATAATAAGAGTGGACGATCAAGAACGAAGTGCTCGTATTAAGAAGGGTGTAAGGCAAGGCTGTAGCCTTTCGACCCTACTCTTCAATCTGTACATCGAGGAAGCAATGATGGAAATAAAAGAAAGGTTCAGGAGTGGAATTAAAATACAAGGTGAAAGGATATCAATGATACGATTCGCTGATGACATTGCTATACTGAGTGAAAGTGAAGAAGAATTAAATGATCTGCTGAACGGAATGAACAGTCTAATGAGTACACAGTATGGTTTGAGAGTAAATCGGAGAAAGACGAAGGTAATGAGAAGTAGTAGAAATGAGAACAGCGAGAAACTTAACATCAGGATTGATGGTCACGAAGTCAATGAAGTTAAGGAATTCTGCTACCTAGGCAGTAAAATAACCAATGACGGACGGAGCAAGGAGGACATCAAAAGCAGACTCGCTATGGCAAAAAAGGCATTTCTGGCCAAGAGAAGTCTACTAATATCAAATACCGGCCTTAATTTGAGGAAGAAATTTCTGAGGATGTACGTCTGGAGTACAGCATTGTATGGTAGTGAAACATGGACTGTGGGAAAACCGGAACAGAAGAGAATCGAAGCATTTGAGATGTGGTGCTATAGACGAATGTTGAAAATTAGGTGGACTGATAAGGTAAGGAATGAGGAGGTTCTACGCAGAATCGGAGAGGAAAGGAATATGTGGAAAACACTGATAAGGAGAAGGGACAGGATGATAGGACATCTGCTAAGACATGAGGGAATGACTTCCATGGTACTAGAGGGAGCTGTAGAGGGCAAAAACTGTAGAGGAAGACAGAGATTGGAATACGTCAAGCAAATAATGGAGGACGTAGGTTGCAAGTGCTACTCTGAGATGAAGAGGTTAGCACAGGAAAGGAATTCGTGGCGGGCCGCATCAAACCAGTCAGTAGACTGATGACCAAAAAAAAAAAAAAGTTTAGATTCATGAAGGCTCATACATTGGAAAGTAAATCTAAGAAAGATCCAAAGATGTATGACAGACGGGACGCACCACTTGACTAGCATTTGTGATTAGAGAGTAGGATACAGTGTGCTGCGCCTTTGGATGAGAAACTGCGTCGGGAAGACGAGAAGGGCTGGGAAACAGATGAGCTGTTGTGGGACGTGAGTTGTGGTGAGCAAGCGGGTGGGGGAGGCGAGACGAAGAGCGCGCGCTTTCCTGGAATGGCAGCGCCGCTCTGTGTGAGGCAGGCTTTGAAAGGCTGATTCCCACCGGCTGACGACGGGACGGAGAGGAACGTCACAGCATTCCACAATGCGTTTCAAACGGCGGTATTCACACAAGCCCTCAACGGGACTAAAGGGGACGTCAAGGATTATCGGGAAGTAAGTTTCGTGTTTCACTTTGACGGGAAGAAGGAAAACGAGAGAGCGGCAGAGGCATCGTCAGCTAACGCCAGAAGCTAATCTTTTGTGTCTTCTTTATCATACAATAAGTGGCACAACAAAATGATTACAGTCCACAAATAGTCACTCAACCATAGAATAAACACACCAAACCAGGCCAATCTACGATACGAAAAGGAATAACGCTCGTAAGAGAAATACCGGTTAATCCAAAATTTACTTGTATACCAGCTACGTATCAAGGAAAGATATCTAACAAAATTAAGTAACTATTAAAACACGCAAATCTAAGATTTGCATACCAAACTATATCACAATTTGAAGCGGATAAAACATACTCACCAGTACACTCAACCCGGGAATATGCGAAGTTCAATGCCAGGGCTGCGGTAAATTCTATATAGGTCAGACGGAAAGACACCTTCGCATCAGATACGTTAAAGACAGCGACAACAATCCACCTACTTTCATCCGCCACCTTTAAACCGAATAGTACACAGTACGATAGATAATACAGAACAAGCTCCCCAAATTTTATACACACATTTCACATCGTAATACGAAACGACTGCTAACGAGCAATTCGAATGGCTCTGAGCACTATGGGACTCAACTGCCTTGGTCATAAGTCCCCTAGAACTTAGAACTAGTTAAACCTAACTAACCTAAGGACATCACACACATCCATGCCCGAGGCAGGATTCGAACCTGCTACCGTAGCGGTCGTGCGGTTCCAGACTGTAGCGCCTTTAACCGCTCGGCCACTCCGGCCGGCTAACGAGCAATTCGATACGAAACAAACAATAGGTAGAATACTTTACTAAAACTATCCATCAGGAAAACGGATAGATGCATAGAAACATACAATATGAGATAACCAGACATTACATTATAGCTAAATTCACAACTAGATATAAAGTCGAACAACCACTAATGTAACCAAACAATATCGCTGGAAAAGCTGTCAATAAGCAGATAGAACGACGCACAAACAAAAATTAAAAGAACGTATATCACAAAAATAACGAGAAAGAAATGTTTAATTACATTTATAATTGAATACAAACGAATACATAAGACTAAACGCAACCTGTATCGAAATTCGTCAATGAAGACAGATTACAATGACACTATCCAGAGATCTCATATGGACACGTAAACAATAAGTAAAATAAGTAATAACTAAGAACATAGGGCTACCAAAATTTGTAAATAATAACAAGTGTTAAAAAATTTGTACAATTACAAAAAATATACTGAAATAGATGTAACTCACGGAAAAAGAAAGAGGATAACAGTAGCGAAGATCAGTACTCACATAACAGGAATGATAAACAGAACTGCCTTAACCATACAATATCTATGGATTATTTGTCAAATAAGCTGTAACGAAAATACTGCTATAAAGAATATAATCTGACAGCTACATAAAGTAACAACCATTACTATTACAATAACACCAAAGGAACGTAATCAGCAAGTAAATAGACAGTGACAGATCCACCGATATAGCATGGACGTCAAAATCATCAGAGATCTGCAAAAATGTATAATAATGAAATGCATTTAATAATTCCTATAACATTAGAAACAATGTACCAAAATTATGTGCAGTTTACTTACAGAAGACCTGATGATGACGACACAGCCGAAACAGGCCTATTCTAAAAATAAGAGCAATTAAACTTAGCAGAATACTTGTAATTATAATTACACAGTGCCCTTTAAAGGCATATACAATGCAGCGGAACTAGAAGAACATAAATTTCGATTTTAATGATTTTTTGCTTTATTTTCGTAATTCTTCGTGAGGATATTTTTGCTACACGTGTCCTTCCACCAAAGAGGCCAAGTAGCTGAAGGCGGAAAACAATTTAGGTTTTACAATACTTGGACGAGCGGAAAACTTACACTGTCAATTAATTAGAACGTAAATAGAGAAAACAATTCCCATTAGAAGATATGTTTTACAGTGAAAAAGGCAGCTCTGTTGAACGAGTAAAGTACAGTTATTTTCGACACTATTCCGTATAGTTGAACTTCGTTTATCGACATTTGGTGGTATTATAGCTCATACGGATTATCTAAAATCCGGACAATCCGAAAATTCAGAGAAAACGTAGAATCATATGCACTATTTGATCAAAAGTATCCAGGCACCCTTATATAATGCTAAATTGAACACTAGATGTCACGGGAGACGGACCTGCTAGTATTGTAAGTAGGTTGTTTAGGTTTTTATGTTGGTAACGCCACATAGCGCTCTGTATGAAAATCACTGACTGTGCTGTGTGCAGTCTGTGGCTGGTTTGCATTGCTGGAATATCTGCTATTGTAGTGTTGGGCAGTTGAATGTGAACAGCGCATAATGTAGGTCATCCGCCAGCAATGGTGGATGTGGGGAGAGAGATAGCAGAATTTTGAGAGCGGACGATCTGGACGGGTGTCCATTAGAAAGAGTAAATTAGTAATACTGAATATCATGAATTGATATATATATATATATATATATATATATATATATATATATTAGTAATACTGAATATCATGAACTGATATATATATATATATATATATATATATATATATATATATATATATATATAGGGTGGGTCACCTAACATTACCGCTGGATGTATTTCGTAAGCCACATCAAATACTGACGAATCGATTCCACAGACCGAACGTGAGGAGAGGGGCTAGTGTAATTGTTTAATACAAACCATAAAAAAATGCACAGAAGCATGTTTTTTAACACAAACCTACGTTTTTTAAATGGAACCCCGTTAGTTTTGATAGCACATCTGTACATATAAACAAATACGTAATCAGTGCCGTTTGTTGCATTGTAAAATGTTAATTACATCCGGAGATATTGTAACCTAAAGTTGACGCTTGAGTACCACTCCTCCACTGTTCGATCGTGTGTATCAGAGAGCACCGAATTACGTAGAGATCCAAAGGGAACGGTGATGGACCTTAGGTACAGAAGAGACTGGAACAGCACATTACGTCCACATGCTAACACCTTTTTATTGGTCTTTTTCACTGACTCACATGTACATTACCATGAGGGGTGAGGTACACGTACACACGTGGTTTCCGTTTTCAATTACGGAGTGGAATAGCGTGTGTCCCGACATGTCAGGCCAATCGATGTTCAATGAGGTGGCCATCATTTGCTGCACACAATTGCAATCTCTGGCGTAATGAATGTCGTACACGCCGCAGTACATCTGGTGTAATGTCGCCGCAGGCTGCGACAATACGTTGTTTCATATCCTCTGGGGTTGTAGGCACATCACGGTACACATTCTCCTTTAACGTACCCCACAGAAGGAAGTCCAGAGGTGTAAGATCAGGAGAACGGGCTGGCCAATTTATGCGTCCTCCACGTCCTATGAAACACCCGTCGAACATACTGTCAAGGGTCAGCCTAGTGTTAATTTCGAGATGTGCAGGTGCACCATCATGCTGATACCACATACGTCGACGCGTTTCCAGTGGGACATTTTCGAGAAAAGTTGGCAGATCATTCTGTAGAAACGCGATGTATGTTGCAGCTGTTTGGGCCCCTGCAATGAAGTGAGGACCAATGAGGTGGTCACCAATGATTCCGCAGCATACATTTACAGTCCACGGTCCCTGTCGCTCTACCTGTCTGAGCCAGCGAGGATTGTCCACGGACCAGTAATGCATGTTCCGTAGATTCACTGCCCCGTGGTTTGTGAAACCCGCTTCATCGGTAAACAGGTAGAACTGCAACGCATTCTCTGTTAATGCCCATTGACAGAATTACACTCGATGATTAAAGTCATCACCATGTAATTGGTGATGTAGCGACTCATGAAACGGGTGAAAGCGGTGACGATGCAGTATGCGCATGACACTACTTTGACTCAGTCCACCTGCTCTCGCAATGTCCCGTGTACTCATGTGTGGGTTCATGGCAACAGCAGCTAACACACCAACTGCACCCGCTTCTCCTGTGACGGGCCTGTTACGGACCCGTTTGCGTGCTACGACCATACCTGTTGCATACAGTTGGCGGTAGATGTTTTGCAATGTGCGGCACGTTCGATGCTCTCTGTCCGGGTACCGTTCTGCATACACCCTGCAGGCTTCGGCTGCATTTCGTCGACACTCGCCATAGATGAGTATCATCTCCGCCTTTTCAGAGTTCGAATACACTATGGTCACAGTTCCTAGAACACTACACTATCACAGACGTCTGATAACACGGTGTACTACAATTGGTCTGTGTGCGGAGGCGAATGCAGAATAACAATAGCAGCAAGCGCTACATGCGGACACTGCGACAGCTAGGACAAACCTCAACAGTGCACTACAGCCACACTCGTAAACACGGTCGTCATAGTAAACATGTCCCTGCAGATGCTGCTCGCCGACCGTGGCCCGTGTTTGTTACAACACGCAACTGATCGTCGGAGGTTTCAAGCGTCAACTATAGGTTACAATATCTCCGGATGTAATTAAGATTTTACAATGCAACGAACTGCACTGATTACGTATTTGTTAATATGTTCATGTGCTAACAAAACTAACGTGGTTCCATTTAAAAAAACGTAGGTTTGTGTTAAAAAACATACTTCCGTGCATTTTTGTACGGTTTGTATTAAACAATTACACTAGCTCCTCTCCTCACGTTCGGTCTGTGAAATCCGTTCGTCAGTATTTGATGTGGTTTACGAAATATATCCAGCGGTAACGTTAGGTGACTCACCCTGTATATACAGGGGTTTACAAAAAGGTGCGTCCAAACTTTCAGGAACATTCCTCACACACAAATAAACAAAAGATGTTATGTGGACATGTGTCCGGAAACACTTACTTTCCATGTTTGAGCTCATTTTATTACTTCTCTTCAAATCACATAAATCATGGAATGGAAACACAGCAACAGAACGTACCAGCGTGACTTCAAACACTTTGTCACAGGAAATGTTCAAAATGTCCTCCTTTAGCGAGGATACATGCCTCCACCCTCCGTCGCATGGAATCGCTGATGCGCTGATGCAGCCCTGGAGAATGGCGTATTGTATCACAGCCGTCCACAATACGAGCACGAAGAGTCTCTACATTTGGTACCGGGGTTGCGTAGACAAGAGCTTTCAAATGCCCCCATAAATGAAAGTCAAGAGGGTTGAGGTCAGGAGAGCGTGGAGACCACGGAATTGGTCCTCCTCTACCAATCCATCGGTCACCGAATCTGTTGTTGAGAAGCGTACGAACACTTCGACTGAAATGTGCAGGAGCTCCATCGTGCATGAACCACATGTTGTGTCGTACTTGTAAAGGCACATGTTCTAGCAGCACAGGTAGAGTATCCCGTGTGAAATCATAACGTGCTCCATTGGGCGTAGGTAGAAGAACGAAACTAAAATGAGCTCTAACATGGAAATTAAGCGTTTCCGGACAAATGTCCACATTCATCTTTTCTTTATTTGTGTGTGAGGAATGTTTCCTGAAAGTTTGGCCGTACCTTTTTGTAACACCCTATATATATATGATGACTTTTGAACATTATTAATGTAAATACATTATTTGTTCTCCAACAAAATCTTTCATTTGCTAACTATGCAAAAAATGGTTCAAATGGCTCTGAGCACTATGGGACTTAACTTCTGAGGTCATCAGTCCCCTAGAACTTACAACTACTTAAACCTAACTAACCTAAGGACATCACACACATCCATGCCCGAGGCAGGATTCGAACCTACGACCGTAGCAATCGCGCGGCCGGCCTAACTATGCATATCAGTAGTTAGTGCCTTCAGTAGTCAGAATCTTTATTTAGCTGACAGTATTGACGCTCGCTGTATTGCAGTAGTTCGAGTAACGAAGATTTTTGTGAGGTAATTGATTCATAAAAGGCATTGGCTATTGTTAGTCAGAGCCACCGTTTTGTAGGGATTATTGAAAGTCAGATTGCGTTTCGCTAAAAATAGTGTGTGTCAGTTTAGTGTTGATCGGAATAAGTAAAGAGAGAAATGTCTGAGTACGTTCAGTTTTGATCAGCTGTTTGCAAATCAAATAACGTAGAGGTTTTCCAGCACTGTCATTTATAAATTTTTCTAAGGGGATGTTACACTATGAAAGGAGACGGGGAGTATTCTGTTATCAGTGGAGAACCAGTAACACCAGAATGGATCCCTCAGTAAATCACCGTGTCTTCGAAAGTGGACTAGTCATTGGATGTCGCCAGAGTAACAGGTCCATCAGACATATTTCATTTTTACTCAAGCTCCCCAAGTCGACTGTTTGCGACGTGCCTGTTAAGCGGGAACACAAAGAAACAGCCACAGACAAAGGATGAGCATGCACACCTCATGCAATGACGGACAGGGACCGTCTCAAGCACTGCGGAGGATGGTCGTGAAAAATAACATGAAATCACCGGCCGGCATCATTCGTTAGTTTCCTCGTGGTACCAGCAGTCCTGCCAGTACAGTAAGTCTGTGTAGAGAGTCGAAAGTATTGGGGTACAATGGTCGAGTAGATTGGCAGAAGCCATACACTTCTGCAGTCATTGCTAAGCAACATATGTGGCGGTGTAAATAGATACGCCAATGGACAGTTGATGACTGGAAACAAGTATTTTTAAAAACCATTCAAAAAAGAAGTGTGGTATCAACGTTCGATACCACAGTTGTTAGGGGTTGCAGTTATCGACTGCGGTCCGTATTGGTATCTTTGGACCCGCGAGTCGCGACCAACGCCTCTAGCGCCGCTCCGCGGCTTGTATCGAGTTTCTAGCGAGCTCTCGTCCACTCTTGCTCGGGACGTCAAGTACTAAAGTAGCATAGCCTTCAGCTGATAGGCAGCAACCTCTAACAAGGAGCTTAGTCAAGTGTGGCATAAGTGAGGCATCAGTAGATAACTGTTTCCCGGCCGCTGTGGCCGTGCGGTTCTAGGCGCTTCAGTCTGGAACCGTGTGGCCGCTACGGCCGGAGGTTCGAATCCTACCTCGGGCATGGGTGTGTGTGATGTCCTAAGGTTAGTTAGGTTTAAGGAGTTCTAAGTTCTAGGGGACTGATGACCACAGATGTTAAGTCCCATAGTGCTCAGAGCCATTTGAACCATTTTTCTGATATCCGTTTCTAATCATATGTATGCAGCCAAGAAGAATCGTTTACAACCAGTTAAGTACAATATATATTATTTTTTACCAACGACTTCTAATTATTTTAGTCATTTCAGATCCAGACCATGCAGCCAGCACCTATCGACGTTACTGACAAACCTACTATGATTTATATGTTTCCATTTAGCATTGGCCACCAGTCAACATTGGCGACGAATCATTCGTTGCCATCATAACACGAAGACCACACAAAATATTTTCTATTCAAGACAACCATTTTCAAAAGCCTTTGCTGCCATCTTCAGGTCTTGAACATCTTTTTGTAGTAAAACATGTTTTACTACAAAGCAATTAAAACGGATCGCCCTTCAATACTCTCATAATGAGAAAATTCGGTGGAAACGAGTAACTTAGAGCGACGAATCACGCTATATCATGTGCCATATCCTTGGAGAACTTTAGCTGCCATTATGTGTACTGTCAACAATGAAGCACAGTGGAGGTGATGTTACTGTGTAGAGGTATTTATCGTAGTTTAGAGCGTGGCCTCCTAACTGCGTTTACGGAAACGCTAAATGCGGAAGGATATGAACACATTTGATAGCATTGTGTATTGCGTACAGCAGAAGAACAGTTAGGAGCATGACAATGAACGCCGGCCTGTGTGGCCGGGCGGTTCTAGGCGCTTCAGTCTGGAACCACGCGGCTGCTACGGTTGCAGGTTCGAATCCTGCCTCGGGCATGGATGTGTGCGATGTCCTTAGGTTAGTTAGGTTTACGTAGTAGGGGACTGATGACTTCAGATGTTAAGTCCCATAGTGCTGAGAGTCATTTGAACCATTTTTGACAATGAACAATGTCATAAAGCAGCATCTACGATGCAACGGTTTGTGGACAGTAAAAAATGAAACGGTCGTGTGGCGCTATTGACCGGGACGCCCCGCCCGAGGAAGTTTGGCTGCCGCGAGGAAGTTTTATTTCAGGTGGCGCCACATTGTGCGACTAGCGCGTCGGTGATGACGAGGATAACACAACACCCAAATTTTTTAAGTTATCAATTGTCATTTAGTAGCAGCATATAACACACGTACAACAATTTTTACATTTCCCGTAAGTGACAATAAAACAACTGAGGGCCGCGCGGAGTGGCCGTTCTGTTTTAGGCGCCACGTAACGGACTGCGCGGCCTCTCCCGCCGGAGGTTCGAGTCCTCCCTCGGGCATGGGTTTGTGTGGCTTTATTAGCATACGTTAGTTTAAGTAGTGTGTAAGTCTAGGGACCGATGACCTCAGCAGTTTGGTCCCTTAGGAATTCACACACAATTGAACATTTTTTTTTTTTTTTGAGACAACAAAGGCAACAGAAATTTTACAACACAAATTCTCATGAAAAAGGAATAAGGTATTTCTTGAAGTTATCACTCGTCATTTATTACATCTTGACCTCTTTCAATACACATTCTAGTACTTCCTTGTCCCTGTGAGACTGCTCCATCTTTAATTTTCGGCTGCTGGACCCTGCTTCAGTAAACTGAAAGTTTTCAGTGTTTATACTCAGTCATAAGTTATGAACGGTTATACTCTTTCAGTATTGCTTACAAATATCAACATGGTTTCTTTTCCTGTGTCGAGTTACAACCATTACTTCTTGACGGTATCTTCCCATATACGAAGTGCGACAATAAAGTAATGAGACTGATGTGAAAAAAAATGTTGCTTACCGTTTTAGTCAAGTTTAGTGTTGTCTCCTACAAAGTACACTCCTGGAAATTGAAATAAGAACACCGTGAATTCATTGTCCCAGGAAGGGGAAACTTTATTGACACATTCCTGGGGTCAGATACATCACATGATCACACTGACAGAACCACAGGCACATAGACACAGGCAACAGAGCATGCACAATGTCGGCACTAGTACAGTGTATATCCACCTTTCGCAGCAATGCAGGCTGCTATTCTCCCATGGAGACGATCGTAGAGATGCTGGATGTAGTCCTGTGGAACGGCTTGCCATGCCATTTCCACCTGGCGCCTCAGTTGGACCAGCCTTCGTGCTGGACGTGCAGACCGCGTGAGACGACGCTTCATCCAGTCCCAAACATGCTCAATGGGGGACAGATCCGGAGATCTTGCTGGCCAGGGTAGTTGACTTACACCTTCTAGAGCACGTTGGGTGGCACGGGATACATGCGGACGTGCATTGTCCTGTTGGAACAGCAAGTTCCCTTGCCGGTCTAGGAATGGTAGAACGATGGGTTCGATGACGGTTTGGATGTACCGTGCACTATTCAGTGTCCCCTCGACGATCACCAGTGGTGTACGGCCAGTGTAGGAGATCGCTCCCCACACCATGATGCCGGGTGTTGGCCCTGTGTGCCTCGGTCGTATGCAGTCCTGATTGTGGCGCTCACCTGCACGGCGCCAAACACGCATACGACCATCATTGGCACCAAGGCAGAAGCGACTCTCATCGCTGAAGACGACACGTCTCCATTCGTCCCTCCATTCACGCCTGTCGCGACACCACTGGAGGCGGGCTGCACGATGTTGGGGCGTGAGCGGAAGACGGCCTAACGGTGTGCGGGACCGTAGCCCAGCTTCATGGAGACGGTTGCGAATGGTCCTCGCCGATACCCCAGGAGCAACAGTGTCCCTAATTTGCTGGGAAGTGGCGGTGCGGTCCCCTACGGCACTGCGTAGGATCCTACGGTCTTGGCGTGCATCCGTGCGTCGCTGCGGTCCGGTCCCAGGTCGACGGGCACGTGCACCTTCCGCCGACCACTGGCGACAACATCGATGTACTGTGGAGACCTCACGCCCCACGTGTTGAGCAATTCGGCGGTACGTCCACCCGGCCTCCCGCATGCCCACTATACGCCCTCGTTCAAAGTCCGTCAACTGCACATACGGTTCACGTCCACGCTGTCGCGGCATGCTACCAGTGTTAAAGACTGCGATGGAGCTCCGTATGCCACGGCAAACTGGCTGACACTGACGGCGGCGGTGCACAAATGCTGCGCAGCTAGCGCCATTCGACGGCCAACACCGCGGTTCCTGGTGTGTCCGCTGTGCCGTGCGTGTGATCATTGCTTGTACAGCCCTCTCGCAGTGTCCGGAGCAAGTATGGTGGGTCTGACACACCGGTGTCAATGTGTTCTTCTTTCCATTTCCAGGAGTGTAGTTCCCTTCTGATTGCACACACTTTTTCCATCGCTTCTGCCATTGATGGTAACATTTCTGAAACTCATCTTCTGTAATATCCTCCCAGACCCTCGCATTATGTCCGCAGCTCGGTAGCGTTCTCGCTTCCCACGCCCGCTTCAAAAATGGTTCAAATGGCTCTGAGCACTATGGGACTTAACTGCTGTGGTCATCAGTCCCCTAGAACTTAGAACTACTTAAGCCTAACTAACCTAAGGACATTACACACATCCATGCCCGAGGCAGGATTCGAACCTGCGACTGTAGCAGTCGCGCGGTTCCGGACTGAGCGCCTAGAACCGCTAGACCACCGCGGCCGGCCCCGCGCCCGGGTTCCCGGGTTCGATTCCCGGCGGGGTCAGAGATTTTCTCTGCCTCGTGATGACTGGGTGTTGTGTGATGTCTTTAGGTTAGTTAGGTTTAAGTAGTTCTAGGTTCTACGTTCTAGGGGACTGATGACCATAGATGTTAAGTCCCATAGAGCTCACAAGGGAACCTCCCCATTGCACCCCCCTCAGATTTAGTTATAAGTTGGCACAGTGGATAGGCCTTGAAAAACTGAACACATATCAATCGAGAAAACAGGAAGAAGTTGTGTGGAACTATGAAAAAAATAAGCGAAACATACAAACTGAGTAGTCCATGAGAAAGATAGGTAACATCAAGGATTACCTGAGCTCAGGAGCGCCCTGGTCCCTTGGTTAGCGTGAGCAGCTGCGGAACAAGAGGTCCTTGGTTCAAGCCTCCATTCGAATGACAAGTTTTTCTTTATTTTCGCAAAGTTATGATCTGTCCATTCATTCATTGACGTCTCTGTTTACTGTAATAAGTTTAGTGTCTGTGTTTTGCGACCGCACCGCAAAACCGTGCGATTAGTAGACGAAAGCACGTGCCTCTCCAATGGGAACCGAAAACATTTGATCGCAAGGTCAGAGGTCAACCGATTCCTCCACAGGAAAACACGTCTGATATATTCTATACGACATTGGTGACGGCATGTGCGTCAGATGACAGAAATATGTTGTCGACCCACCTAACTTGTACACTTGGCAAATGGGTAAAAAGATTCTTCTAGGTTGCCCGATTTAGGTTTTCTTGTGGATGTGATAATTACTCCCAAAAAAGTGATGAAAACATAAGAGATTGCCACATAAACTGCAACAAGTGAATGCAACAGTTTCACAGTCGCACACTTTTCGCTGTGCTCTGTCAAAACATATGTTTTTAACGTTTTCAAATTTTTCCGTGTGTAGACCGTCAAATCCTGCGTATGTCCAAGCAAATCTGAACATGTCCTATAATTTTGGAGAGCGAAGTTGATTGTGTGTGAGTGCCTGAACTTTGATAATTGTCTGAAAATAAAAAATTAAACTTTTCTATTGAAGGAAGACTTGAACCAAGGACCTCTCGCTCCGCAGCTGCTCACGCTAACCACGGGATCACGGCGCTCCTGAGTTCAGTCTATCCTTCATGTTGCCTATCTTGCGCATGGATTACTCAGTTTGTATATTTTGCATATTTCTTCGTAGTTCCACACAACTTCTTCCTGTTTTCTCGATTGATCTGTGTTCAGTTTTTCAAGGCCTATCCACTGTGGCAACTTATAACTAAATCTGAGGGGGGTGTGATGGGGAGGTTCCCTTGTCAGAGCCATTTGAACCATTTGAACCTCGCATTATGCTGTATAATCATAAGAATAATTCTAAACACTATTTCTTTCTTGTGTCATGGGGACTGCGACAGTAACAATCTTGAAAGGGGTTGGCCTATCTTGAATCACGATCTAAACCAATTCCTCCACAAATATTCTTCCTCTAACATTTAGACACCTCATTGAAAGCGTCGCCAGTAGATCCAAACCCACATAAAGGTGAAGGGTGCACACAGCCTATATTAATGACTACTTATGTGTGTCTGGATTCTTTTGCTCATATACTACATACAAAATTACGAAAGAATACATGTACAATTTTGTTAACAGTAGTAGCATACCTGCGATGTTAGTTGATATCTTCTGCGTGTGTCAACAGAATAAACTAGCGCCCACATGATGTTTACAAGCTTATATCAACATTAAAATTCTCCAACAGAACAGGCCTCGGAATGCGAAACGGTACCGACGACCGCCGTTTCATCCTCAACCGCTAGGCGACACCGGATGTGGGTACGGAGCGGCGTGTGGCCAGCACACAGCTCTCCCGACCTTTGTCAGTTTTCGTGACCGGAACCACGAATTCTGCCAGATAGTTCCTCAACTGGCTGAGGCTGAGTGCACCCCGCTTGCTAAACAGCGTTCGACACACCCACACAGTCACCTGTCCAGGTGCTAATCAAGCCCGACAGCGCTTAACTTCGGTGATATGACGGGAACCGGCTTTACCACTGCGGCAAGACCGTTGCAATATCAACATTAGGGTAGTCCTTATTATTTAGAATTTCGTGTCTCTTCATACACACCCCCAATTTTTTGTTTTTTGTTTTAAGAAGGATTTTAAGATCTGTTTTATTGAAGCTGAAGACGAGGAACCCACGCCGCAGTGGTCGAGAAGTTGCGTGGTCTCACTGCGTGTTATTTATTACTGCTTATGTATATGCTTGACTGCTATCACACTCCAGAAGGGAGTTTTCACTCTGCAGCGGAGTGTATGCTGATGTGAAACTTCCTGGTAGATTAAAACTGTGTGCCGGGCCGAGAGCCGAACCCAGGACTTCTGCCTTTCGTGAGAAGGTCCTCGACAGATTGAGCTACCCGGACATGACTCGTGATCCGTCCTCACAGCTTTACCTCCTCCAATACCTCACCTCCTTCCATTGCGGAGACATTCCTTATCCACAGCCTGGGTGATGCTTCCAGAATGAAATTTTCACTATGCAGGGGAGTGATGAGTTCATTTCAGTCAAGAGTTTCTACATGTTGAAGATGTTATGCACAGACGCAGATTTCTTAAATACACTTAATTTTTTAAATTGCAAACACTCACTGTCTTTGTCTCAAGGAGACTACGAAAAATGTAATAGGTGACGTAATATGTTTGAATCCCCCTCGCCGGCCAGGGTGGCCGAGCGGTTCTAGGCGCTACAGTCTAGAACCGCGCGACCGCTACGGTCGCAGGGCCCAATCCTGCCTCGGGCATGGATGTGTGTGATGTCCTTAGGTTTAAGTAGTTCTAAGTTCTAGGGGACTAATGACCTCAGATGTTAAGTCCCATAGTGCTCAGAGCCATTTGAACCCTTTTTTGAATCCCCCTGCCCCCCCCCCCCCCTCCCAAACAAAGGAACTTTATTTAAGAAATCTGCGTCTATGCTTAAATTCTTCACAAACTCGTGACTGAAGTGAATTCATCACTTCGCTTCAGAGTGTAAATTTCATTCTGGAAATTCCCGCAGGCTGTGGATAAGCCATGTCTCGGCAATACCCTTTCTTCTAGGAATGCCAGTCTTGCAAGTTTCGCAGAAGAGCTTCTGTGAAGATCGTAAGGTAGGAGATGAGATATGGAAGAAGTAACGCTGTGACGACGGGTCGTGAATCGTGTTGAGTAAGTGAGACGATAGAGCACTTCCCACGAACGGCAAAGATCCTGAGTTCAGATACACAGATTCAGTAATAAAGAAAACGCAGTGACGCGACCCAACTTTCGGCCACTGCGGCATGGGTTCCTCGTCTTCAATTTCAACAAAGTAAGTCCTAAAACTCTTTACAAAACAAAAGGAAAAGAACACGGTGATGCTCGTAAAGAAACACGAAATTCGAAAAAATAAAGACCACCATAATTAACAAACACCATTTCCACGGGCTGTACTAACAGAGTAGTACAATTTCCATTGATATTTCGGCAGTACAAAGATAAATGAGGCACATGTTGTACAACACAATTTAGTCAGCTTGTAACTTATTTCTGTAAATTTAGCTTGGGAGTCTTACACAGAATGGGACTGAAAAATGTGAACAAGTAAAACATGTAAAATGAAACTAGAGGCATCTGAAACTGTAACGCCACAACCCTGGCAAGACGCATCGGGACGCATTAACGAAGAAAGATACCCAGATAATTATAAACCGCTTCATATCATTGCAGATTCCGGAGTGATTTTTGATGCCTAACTCGCTGGTGAACTTTTAATAACGTCATTCATTTTTCTTCGGCGTTCCCCAAACAGTAAATGCAAATTTATCCCTGATTAGGAACTCAGAGAGAAGGAAGACCGTATCATATTTCTGCCATACTGAAGAGCAGTATGCCGGATCTAAAGTCACTTGTGGTCATCTTGATTGGATTTGATTATATGCTCAACATGGGGCAATCATTAAATTCGGATGAAAAATCCAAATGGCTGCTCTTCTTCCTAGAGGAGGGGTGGTGCTACGAAAACGACTCAGTTTCGACGGTTGGAGTCAAGGCAGAGTGGGAAATCTCTGTGGTCAAAAGACGGTGTCTGCTCTATTAAGTCCAAGCAGGCAGTCCTTTACCGCTGCCCCTCCCAGCAGCTGGTACTGGCCTTATTCTTTTAGGTCGGGAGCACACCAGTGTGCGGAATTCAGAAGCTGTGCAACTTTAGAACGCAACCGCCCTTGCCTCAGTTTGCCATTTCCTCGTAAGACTAGTGGTTCTACATCTACATGGATACTCTGCAAATCACATTTAAGTGTCTGGCAGAGGGTTCATCGAACCACCTTCACAATTCTCTATTATTCCAACCTCGTATAGCGCGCGGGAAGAATGAACACCTGTATCTTTCCGCACGAGCTCTGCTTTCCCTTATTTTATCTTTGTGATCGTTCGTCCCTATGTAAGTCTGTCTCAACAAAGTATTTTCGCATTCGGAGGAGAAAGTTGGTGATTGGAATTTCGTGAGAAGATTTCGTCGCAACGAAAAATGCCTTTCCTTTAATGATGTCCATCCCAAATCCTGTATCATTTCTGTGACATTCTCTCCCATATTTCGCGATAATACAAAACGTGCTGCCTTTCTTTGAGCTTTTTCGATGTACTCAGTCAGTCCTATCTGGTAAGGATCCGACACCGCGCAACAGTATTCTAAAAGAGGACGGACAAGCGTAGTGTAGGCAGTCTCCTTAGTAGGTCTGTTACATTTTGTAAGTGTGCTGCCAATGAAACGCAGTCTTTGGTTAGCGTTCCCCACAACATTTTCTATGTGTTCCATCCAATTTAAATTGTTCGTAATTGTAATTCCTAGGTATTTAGTTGAATTTACGGCTTAGACTGATTTATCATGTAAACGAAGTTTAACGCGTTCCTTTAAGCATTCATGTGGATGACCTCACACTTTTCGTTATATAAGATCAACTGTCACCTTTCACACCATTTCGATATTTCTTCTAAATCGTTTTGCAGTTTGTTTTGATCTTCTGATGACTTTAATAGTCGATAAATGACAGCGTCATCTGCAACCAACCGAAGACGGCTGCTCTGATTGTCTCCCTAATCGTTTATATAGATAAGGAACAGCAAAGGGCCTATAACACTACCTTGGGGAACATAGAAAATCACTTCTGTTTTACTCGATGACTTTCCATCAATTACAACGAACTGTGACCTCTCTGACAGGAAGTCACAGATCCAGTCACATAACTGAGACGATATTCCATAAGCACGCAATTTCACTACGAGCAGCTTGAGTGGTACAGAGTCAAAAGCCTCTCGGTTGCAGCAAGAGGAGTCGGACGCGCACGCGATTTACTGTCAGCAACTGCCACCTTGGTTCAGGGTAATGTCTGCCTGCACATTACACTGAGCAGACGCTAAGAATATCGGTCGCGTATATACGCCACTGTTTGTAGTCGGTTAGCATGATTGTGTCGCGCTCTTGCAACGAGACGAGACAAAAGTGTGGTAGGGCGCCATCGCAACATGCCCTTTTCGTCACCTTAATCCAGGGCCGGCCACGGCATAAACTTCACGAGGGTCGAGTGTGCAGGCCACGGGCGGGCAGTCTCCGCCTGTATCGCCTTTGCTCGTTCCTTCCCGGACGTACTGGCTACAGCGCGACTTTTCATTTAATATTGCTGTGTAGCATTTTTCGGTCGGCGCAACTCTCTTCAGTTCGACAGAAGTGTCATGTCAGCGCTGTTTACCCTTCGCTGTTTGTTCGAGGTAAGAAGGACTTTCACAGATCCAGCGTGTAGTATCACATTTTCTCTGACTTCTTCTGTTGCAACACAAATGTTTATGCGTAACCGCGCAAGTGCGCGAGAGACAGATTATTTCTCACTCTTGATATAAAAACTCTGTGGATATTATGTGGGGCGGAATTGTAATTAGCGGCATTGTCGTAAGCCGCCATTTTCAATACGAAATGTAATTTGTTTAATTTATGAAACGTCCCCTTTCAACAATTATACATGACTGTGCTTAAACTGACACACAATATTTTGTTAGCGCAACGCAATCTGACTTTCAAAATTCCCAACAAAAGAATGGCCCTGACTAACATTAAACTATACCTTTCACAAATCACTTACCTCACAAAAATCTTCGCTGCTCAAGCTACTGCAATACAGCGAGCGCCACTACTGCCAGCTAAATAAAAGATTCAAACTACTGAAGGCACTAACTACTGATAGGGATAGTTAGCAAATGAAAGATATTAATAGAGAACGAACAATGTATTTACCTTGATATCATCATATATAAATATAGCAGTTCATGACAAATTTCAAAACTCCGCCATCTCTCTCCCCACATCCACCACTGCTGGCGGCTCACCTCCAACTGCGCAACGCTACGCGCTGTTCACAGCCAGCTGCCTAACACTACAATGGCGAGTATTACAACAATGCAAAGCAGCCACAGACTGCACACAGCACAGCCAGTGATTTTCATACAGAGGTGGCGTTACCAATAAAAAAACCTTAACAGTAGGTCATCACAGAGCAGACCCACTGGAGTCCTGGTAGAGATTGTGGTATTGGTGGGTCATCAAAGATGCAGACCAACTGTAGTCCTTGTATAAATAATGGCGTTGGTGGATCATCAAAGATGTAGACCCACTGTAGTCCTTGTAGAGATGGCCAGCAGCCATCTGTTGTGACTGTGCAGGTGCACAATCACTACCGAAGAGTCTTGCAGAGAATATAGCAAGTCCATAAACCACCACTTGTGCACTCACAAAGTTTTTTTGGAATTGTCCTTAGAACCAGCAATGCTGTTATCCAGTCCCTTGCTGAATTATTAACACACGTGCAAACACTATCAGTCCCTACTTCTCACATATTGTCCATATACTATGACCAACAGAAACGTGTGCAGTGAAATGTTACTTAATTTGAAGAACTGGTGTCTATACAATTATAAATTTACAATATGAAAATACAATTACAAAGGTACAAAATACATCATTTAAGAACATAATAGTACAGATAACATTTGTAGTAATATGGGCTTTACAAAAGAATCGAAATAACATATACATCAGTGTTACAGGAATTATGACATAAGTGAATATATAAAATAATGAGAATAGTTTTCGAAACATTAATTTCACACATGAGCATTAAATCAGAACAGAATAAATAATGTCTAAACATCTTTACAAAGTAAATAACATATTATTAATGCCAATTATATTCGAGGATAACAGTATTCCTCATCATAGTGAATGTAGCTTAATATTAAAAGAAGAAAAAAATTCTATGAAATTACACAGAGACAAGAAGAAAACAAATACACAAGGGTACACAAACATATAGTGGGATAACACAAAAGGAAAGGACAGGGTTCGTTTTCAGTGTAACATTTGGTACTACAGTCCATCCCAAAACTTCATTCCATAGATCTTTCGTCTTATTTCAACCTTTGCTTCCACCAAAAAAATCTTATCCAAGCATGCTTTCTGTATTTACACTCCTGGAAATTGAAATAAGAACACCGTGAATTCATTGTCCCAGGAAGGGGAAACTTTATTGACACATTCCTGGGGTCAGATACACCACATGATCACACTGACAGAACCACAGGCACATAGACACAGGCAACAGAGCATGCACAATGTCGGCACTAGTACAGTGTATATCCACCTTTCGCAGCAATGCAGGCTGCTATTCTCCCATGGAGACGATCGTAGAGATGCTGGATGTAGTCCTGTGGAATGGCTTGCCATGCCATTTCCACCTGGCGCCTCAGTTGGACCAGCGTTCGTGCTGGACGTGCAGACCGCGTGAGACGACGCTTCATCCAGTTCCAAACATGCTCAATGGGGGACAGATCCGGAGATCTTGCTGGCCAGGGTAGTTGACTTACACCTTCTAGGGCACGTTGGGTGGCACGGGATACATGCGGACGTGCATTGTCCTGTTGGAACAGCAAGTTCCCTTGCCGGTCTAGGAATGGTAGAACGATGGGTTCAATGACGGTTTGGATGTACCGTGCACTATTCAGTGTCCCCTCGACGATCACCAGCGGTGTACGGCCAGTGTAGGAGATCGCTCCCCACACCATGATGCCGGGTGTTGGCCCTGTGTGCCTCGGTCGTATGCAGTCCTGATTGTGGCGCTCACCTGCACGGCGCCAAACACGCATACGACCATCATTGGCACCAAGGCAGAAGCGACTCTCATCGCTGAAGACGACACGTCTCCATTCGTCCCTCCATTCACGCCTGTCGCGACACCACTGGAGGCGGACTGCACGATGTTGGGGCATGAGCGGAAGACGGCCTAGCGGTGTGCGGGACCGTAGCCCAGCTTCATGGAGACGGTTGCGAATGGTCCTCGCCGATACCCCAGGAGCAACAGTGTCCCTAATTTGCTGGGAAGTGGCACTGCGTAGGATCCTACGGTCTTGGCGTGCATCCGTGCGTCGCTGCGGTCCGGTCCCAGGTCGACGGGCATGTGCACCTTCCGCCGACCACTGGCGACAACATCGATGTACTGTGGAGACCTCACGCCCCACGTGTTGAGCAATTCGGCGGTACGTCCACCCGGCCTCCCACATGCCCACTATACGCCCTCGCTCAAAGTCCGTCAACTGCACATACGGTTCACGTCCACGCTGTCGCGGCATGCTACCAGTGTTAAAGACTGCGATGGAGCTCCGTATGCCACGGCAAACTGGCTGACACTGACGGCGGCGGTGCACAAATGCTGCGCAGCTAGCGCCATTCGACGGCCAACACCGCGGTTCCTGGTGTGTCCGCTGTGCCGTGCGTGTGATCATTGCTTGTACAGCCCTCTCGCAGTGTCCGGAGCAAGTATGGTGGGTCTGACACACCGGTGTCAATGTGTTCTTTTTTCCATTTCCAGGAGTGTATTTCACATATGTCTTACCTCATTATTTATTTCCAAAAAGTCCTATCTGAGCCTGCTTTCTGTATTCTGTTCATATTTCTTTCAAAATAATTATTTCTGATTGTACAATACTCATTTGGGCCCAAATCCTTTTTATATAACTTCGCAATGCATTCTTTACCTATTCTCCATAGTCAGTTTCTCATATAGTCTACCCCCCTCTTAAGCTAACTTAAATCTACTGAGCTCAGATGCTAAACTAAGGGACGAGGCAATGCAGCAGCACGTAAAACAATTATTATAAACAGCAATGAAAAAAATGGAAAATTGCAAAGCAAGCTAGAGTAAATCTAAATTAACAGAAAAAATGCAAAATTACAACTAATATGAGCCAATGTGCAGCAACATGAAAAATAAATGAGAAGTAAAATTGGCTTAGCAGAGTAACACAAAGTCAAATTCAGTAACACTACGCCTGGCAAACAGCAGTAACTTATACCTAAACATGACATCGCTCAAGCAGAAAAAATATTACAGTAAAAACAACAATGCAGATAAGGGAAATGTATATTCACATCTTAATATCTATGTAATTAAAGTGGTGCACCACAACAACTTATTGTAAAAGAAATATTACCATGTACTTGAAAAGAATATTATGTATGCAGTTACTGTTACTAGTTCCTTCTTATTGTTCTTTCCTTTCCAAGAGCTCCTTTATCGAAGAATGTGGGTCATAAAATAATTATTTAATAGATCTGTTGACAGAAAGTGTTCACATTAGCAAATGCATTTTATTTTATAAAAGCAATGCTGCAACACAGCTGGAAACCAGATGTCAAATGAAATAAGCAATTACGCAAACCAAAGCATAAAAACATCATTCAATAGTCATGTGGCATTTCGTAACTCAGTAGCTCTGAACTCTCGTAGAAAGACACTTGTCATAATCAGGTGTGCAGATGTACGAATATTTCCCATCAATTCATAAGCATTTCAGTAATTAGCACAAAGTACGAGTAACCATATGTTTTCAGGTAATGAGCGTGTAATATTTGCGATGCTTTCTACAAAGGAACGTCAATAGCCAGTATAATGGCCTCCCTTTTTTTTTCTACCTGTGCCAGCTGAAAGGCTAATGGCTTTTTTTTTTTTTTTTTTTTTTGGGCGGCTGTCGCCCAGGTGGGTGCCCGCGACGCATTACGTGCAGGTGGTCACTTAACTTTCTTACGGAAATATTTACGACAGCAGTTTCCGCTACAGTGACAGTCTCACATAAAAATATTTCACAGGTCAAGAATTAGCGTTGCAAATCTGTAGAAACAAAATCCTATGAATATAACAGTGTCCAAAAAAATTTTCAGTGGCATTGTGATACATTCACACATGATTCACACACGTACACACATTTCATAATTCTAAAGTATGATTCTTGGTTTCCAACATCCTTTTCCATACGTCAAAGTCCCTAATCACTATTCATTACTCCTTACCTTATTACACATATATATATTCGTCGACACGTCAATCTTGCGACGGCACTTCAATATTTCATCATAATAAATACATAGCATAACGAAATTCCTCATATAGCATCAGCTTATTGATCATAAACATACCTCAACAGCATAATACACATCATCGTCGTAAAAATAACATCATAACACCTCAGTCAAATCTCAAAATCGTCGTAGCTTCCTCCAATAATTAAAAAAAATTCTCTGCTCATGTCAAAAGTGTCATCTGCCTCAAACGTACTTTAAAAATCATGAATCCATACCAAATACATCATTCAAAGCTCTCATAGTATCACAATGGTTCCGAAAAAAATATGAAGAGTTCACACAGTACAGACAAAATACAATTTCGTAAGTGTGAAGTTATCCAACGGTGTAATTACGTAAACATGTGTCACTGACGTAGTAAAAAACATGTTTATCTCTCAGTTAAATGATCAGATAGCTGTGTAATTTGTGTGTTAGAGAAATATGGTACCGATGTGTAAAGTTGTATAAGCAAATACCATATTAGCTAGGGTTCCTTGTGGTTGCCACACACATGGTACACAAAGTAAGCGTGTACCCCCCTGAGGATTAATGTAATTATACCCTCAGGTGTTACAGATTACAGCAATGGAATGAAATGTATCACGGAAAACTTTCTTTGTAATTCAAAAATCTTTAAAAATAAATGTTTTAAGTACAACATTAATCACTGAAATGCGTGTCCTGCAGCGCTAAATATGCATCTTGTTGTAAGATAATCTCAGTGGAAGTGTCGTAGTTATCGTCCTCCAAAAGCTAAGTTCTGCAGAAGCCAATGTACTTACCTCATGATAAACAAAAGTGAAATGCTTTGCGTATAGATATCTTAGTTATTACGCTTATTGTTGTGATGAAGAAATTACTGTGCTGTAACGTATTGTTGTGCTACGGAAAAGGCTGTCTCATTGTAGCTATATCACAAAAGTTACTATTAAAACAAGTTTTACTTTCCAGAATAATACAGAAAAACTGTGCAGATATAAAACAGATACTCCGCAAAAGCAACAATGTAAATTGTCACACATTAGTAACGTCGTGATATAAATCGTGTAGCTGTCCCATAAACTAACCACTGTGTCATCTGGTATCTCACAGAAAGTACTTTAAATACAGAATGTATTTTCAGGTAACCAAAATGTTGCATTAAAATCTCATTAGCAGTACTGGTAAATGTTCTAAGTATGTAAGCCTGATAGTCGTTACGTAATCGTGCAACTAACAAGCAAGAATGTACAAATACAACACTGTGTCGTCTGTTCACTATAACAATGCATTCGTAATTTCTGTTTAAAAATGTTCCCTAGGTTCTAGACTGGATATTTAACTTCAAACATTGTTGTATGTTAGCAGTTTCTTAAGTCTAACACAGCATACTAGTAATGTAAAGTGAAAAGTTATATGGCAAAGACAAAGTTAAAAAGCAGATTATCTTTCAATAAACGGTTTTACATGTGAAACCTGGTGTAAACCTTTACTCTTCATAGTACTCAGAGTTTGAACTTGAATGCAATTGTCATGCGGTATACGTCGGCAAAGAATACTGGAATTTTTCTCAAGGTTAGCGTCTATGTTATTTTTCTCTGAGCCAGCCGGCGCACGTGGGTGCCTGCGGCGCGAGTCATTGTCTGTCTCTTTGTTGGCGCGCGTTGTTATTGGGATTAGGAGACCTAACTTCTACAAATTCGCCTTGCCGAGAGGGCCCAGCTCTGTTAGAATCCCGCCAGTTCTGATGAAATTCACGTCTGTCGTTTTGTCGGTAGTTTACATAGTTTCTTGTTTGTCGGTCATGTGGTGGAGAATTTCTCCCTGAATCGTAACTCTGCGCCGAACTGTTGCGTCTGAAGTTATTCTGCCTCCCTTGATAATACTTGTTTTGGTTCCCATATTGTCTGTTTCTCTGATTGTCTCTGTGATAGTCATTACTACGGAAATGCGATCTTTCTCTGTAATTATTATTACTCTGCCAACGGTTGTCGTACGGGTGGTGTCTATTTTGGTCACGATTTGCGTTGTAAGAATAGACCTGTCACGTCCAGTTATTATTTCTTTCATCGCGGAATTGCGACTGATGTGATCTGTAATTGTTGTGCTCCTGCGTTCCGCGATTGTCAGTGTCACTTTCCAGTTCTTGTAACAGTCCCTGAAAAGCTTCAATGTCGTCTTTGCAACGTCCTGCCAAAATAATATGTCGTAAATGTTCAGGCAGTTTGATTAAGCAAATGCGGATGAGTTCTGAGGGGCTGTATGGGTTTGAAAGATACTGATTCTTATGCAACATGTCTTCAAAATATTTCACAAGACTGGAAAATTCAGATTGTTCGAAACGTTTCATCATTATGATGCCATGTTTTACTCGATCTTGTGTGGCTTGAGACCAATATGCTGAGAGGAAGGCATGGTAAAACTCTCCTTCACTGTGGCAATCGTGAATTACCGATCGCATTCTTACAGCTGGTTCATTCTCCAAGTAGCCACACATAAATTCTAATCTGTGCTCTAATGACCAGTTGGGAGGAAAACAATGAGAGAATTGATGGAGCCATGCTTGTGGATGAATGTCGTTGCCAGAATTCTGAAATGTTTTGAATTTACGTGTAGTAATGAACAGCTTATAGTCAAAGTCATCATGTCGGCGAGTCGCATATCGGTCATTGTTAGGTCGTGTCGGCCGTTCCATCTCAAAATTCGGTGCACATTGCGAATTTCTTTCATAACTTCCGAAATGCCCTGTGTTATTATTTTGTGGCTGTTCCGTATTTCTGTGTCCCTCTTCCCGTATTGGGGCGCGAGTATCCTCTGAAATACGTAATTCTTGTATTACCTGTGTTAGCTGATCTTGTACTTCCCGGATTTCTCTTTGGTGTTGCGTATCAATTTGATTCAGATTTTGTTTCAGTTTCCTAATTTGTTCGCTCTCTTCTGTGTTATTAAAGACTACCGGTTTTGTGTCATTCAGATTATCATCTACCTTCGTAGATAAGTTAGTGAACTGATCCGAAAGTTCGGCTACTTTCTCCGATAGTGAACACATTTCCTCAATGTGTTTTTTCTGAACCAAGTTTCAGAGTGTCCATTTGTGTTGAAATCGTATCTACTGTGTCCTTTAAGTTTTCTTGAGTTTTTGCAAGTTGCATAACCGAATCGGTAGATGCAACTGAGTCAATTTTAGCTTGCAAGGTGTTGTGATTTTCATGGAACAATGGTTTGCAGTTCTTTTATGGCTGCTTCGTGATTCTGTAATACATTTTCATGCCGCGAAAAAATGGGTTGAAAATGCTCACAAATTTGTGTTTTTATGTCATTACAGACTTTTTGACATTTCGATTCAATGTTATGTAACTCACTAGTTAAATCTTCACGTGTTTGTTCAAGTGTGGTGTCTAACTTTTTGTCCCATTCCGTCTAACTGTTGCTGTGTTTGTCTCTGGTGTTGTTCCATTGTGTCTAACTTTTGGAGATTTTGTTCCACTGTGTCTAACTTTTGCTGTGTTTGTCTCTGATTTTGTTCCATTGTGTCTAACTTTTCAAGCTTTTGTCCCATTTGTTGCATTAATTGTAATAACAATGCACTGGTGTCTGAAACATGTTCCCCAGTGCTTTTCGGCAGTGAATTTGCACCGGCAACATTCACATTTTGACAAGCGGAAAATGTGTCTTGACTCATTTGAGAAAACGGTGAGAACCCAAAACCTGAGTCTGCAGTATTTGCAATATTGTATTCTGTCATTCCCGATTCCTGAGGCGAGCTGTTGCCGACCAATCGATCGATAACGCTTCCCTGTTCACTACCTGTTTCACTGTCTACACCATTGTTTGCCGCCCGCTCCATTTCCCTATGCGCAATTACCAAATTACTACTTTGAACATTAGTTAATTCATTACCCAGTGGTGCTGGCAAGCTACGCTCGTCGTCACTATCATTTCTCAATTTACTTTGGAGCCTAGTGTTACGTTTTTCACACGCCATAATTGTCACAATATTTCACACGATAACACAGAAAAGCACAATTTGAAGTGCAAAACTAGGAGAACACATTAACATAGCACTGAAAATAAAATCTAGTTAATTGCAAGCGTAGCTGCGAAATACTTGGTGCAAATCTATATGCATGCCACAACTGTCTTACTGTACAACAATGAAAGGCTACAACTACAAAGGGGATTCTCTCTACAATTACGCGCTAGCAATAAACAAAAGCTACACTAAATACACAAACTACAAGAAAAAATCAGAAGATTCCAGTGAGGTATCCTAGGCTAAGGGTCGACATATGAAAAGTCCCCTTTGAACAATTATACATGACTGTGCTTAAACTGACACACAATATTTTGTTAGCGCAACGCAATCTGACTTTCAAAATTCCCTACAAAAGAATGGCCCTGACTAACATTAAACTATACCTTTCACAAATCACTTACCTCACAAAAATCTTCGCTGCTCAAGCTACTGCAATACAGCGAGCGCCGCTACTGCCAGCTAAATAGAAGATTCAAACTATTGAAGGCACTAACTACTGATAGGGATAGTTAGCAAATGAAAGATATTAATAGAGAACGAACAATGTATTTACCTTGATATCATCATATATAAATATAGCAGTTCATGACAAATTTCAAAACTCCGCCATCTCTCTCCCCACATCCACCACTGCTGGCGGCTCACCTCCAACTGCGCAACGCTACGCGCTGTTCACAGCCAGCTGCCTAACACTACAATGGCGAGTATTACAACAATGCAAAGCAGCCACAGACTGCACACAGCACAGCCAGTGATTTTCATACAGAGGTGGCGTTACCAATAAAAAAACCTTAACAGCCTACTTACAAATTATGATAACATTTCATGTCATGCAAGAGGATGATGCAACTATGAAGATCATTTATGAAAAAAATATAATTTCATTAATGGAAAAGGTACGTTTCATTCTTTGGTTATTTTAACTTTTCCCTTGTCTGGGTCTAGGCGCTCAGTCAGGAACCGCGCGACTGCTACGATCGCAGGTTCGAATCCTGCCTCGGGCATGGATGTGTGTGATGTCCTTAGGTTAGTTAGGTTTAAGTAGTTCTAAGTTCTAGGGGACTGATGACCACAGATGTTAAGTCCCATAGTGCTCAGAGCCCTTTGAACCTTGTCTGGGGCTCGGAACATTATTTGATGCGTTGTAACAACTAGGGAGCTTTGTATCCTCGGAAATCAGTGGAACTTGCCCCACGGTCGTTTATGCTCTATTTTGATTATTAAATTTTGGACTTTTATCGAATTAATACATAACTTGAACACTGATTCCCACGCTGCAGAGTGAATACGTTATAGGATCCAAGACGGCTTCCCCAAGGCGTACGATTGTGCCTTCGAAAGAATTCTCTGAGTCGATGATCGCCGGAATTCTGCAGGGCCACAGAAATTTTATTCCAGGTGCTGACTTCGACATTGAGAGCCAGAGTATGATTAGTAACTGTAACTGCTAATCATTTTGTTTATTAAGCTTGAGAATTAAATTAGGGGCTAGTTTTCTAGCTGGAAGCGTGGGAGACAGTTGTGTTAAAATATTCCGGAAGCAACTTCTCTCGCCCAAAAGTTTCCATTCAGGTAACTAGACATTATTCAGTCATAATAATTTAACTTCAAATTAATGGGGGGAGAATTTAAAAGCGGGTATTTGCACAAAAGAGGCAGCTAGCGATCTATCGTCAAAGCTTTTAAAAACAAATGGAATTGACAGAAGGAAGCGATGAGAATTCTCAATATACATTATACAGTTGAATAAAGGACGGGAAATGTAAATCTGCTAGGAAACGATACTACAATACCATGCAGAAAGAGTTTAAAGATTTAGTTGCCAATGAAATAATGAAGAGTCACACCAATCCACAGATGTAATTCATTGTGCAGTACATTGAGAGGCACTTTCTGATAAATTTGCAGGCATACAGCACGTGAAAATATTAATTGTATGAGCAGCAAAATTTGTGAACTCGCAAGCATTATTCCACTGTCAGTTGCAACTGTTTTGGATGGAACTGGTGGAAGAGTGTTGAGACTTTATGTAATAATTCAAAGTACGTAGGTTAAGTCAGGGGCAACCTGGAAGCGATTTCTCGATTCAGAACTAGCTATTGTTTAATTTATGAAGGTGAAAGGAATGCAGGAACAAAAATTAGAATATCTGGAATAGATTGAAGACCTCGCATTTTAAGTGTACCTGACTGCACACTGAACACAGTAAGACATTGCACGGTCTCTGACTGGATGGAGATGCATTTAAAAAGAAAATAACGTTGTAGAAGGGACATATTTTGACAAACACAGTCCAGTTTCCTATACTCGCTGCCGTTAAAAAAACGCGAGGTTTGAAGAATTCATTGTGGCCTTGATAGAATTACAAAGATAGCTTTCAAGACGTTTTCAGGACACTGTCAATTTTACATTTGTTTTCGAACTGTTTCGGAGACCGTTTGCTGTTTTAGCTGAAACCGCAGTTACACATGTACAGATGTAACTGATTGACGTGCCAGGGAATTCACGTCAGAGTGACAATTCTGTTTACGTTAAAACTGGCCGGTACGTCTACACTGCTTTCCTCAGGTGAAGTCTCCACGTATCCATAACGAGGTTACAAAAGTGCAACAATATTTCGATCGACATATTTGAGTTCAAAATGGCTCTGAGCACTTGGGACTTAACTGCTGAGGTCATCAGTCCCCTATAACTTAGAACTACTTAAACCAAACTAAGCTAAGGACATCACACACACCCATACACGAAGCAGGATTCGAACCTGCGACCGTAGCGGTCGCGCGGTTCCAGACTGCAGCGCCTAGAACCGCTAGGCCACTACGGCCTGCCATATTTGAGTGAAAGGCCTTTTTTGATTATGAAACTAAATAAGTCACAATTATGTGGCAACTTGAGTGCGGCAATCTGTGAAATTTTCTTCGTCTGTCCGTTTGCTGACAGTTTGTACCATACAAAAAGTATGTATTCAGTGCGCCAAAAATAATTAAATAATACAGAAAATTTATTTTGTTTGTGATCTTTGTTGCCGTGAAGTGTGAAATACAAAACCAAATCGTATGCAATGCGGCTGCACTGCCATTTAAATGCGGCGCGATCGCCGTTTCCCCCTCTGTACCCTCCCACTGCCCAGACAGCGTGGCTTGGCGGTGGGGGAAGTGTGCAGTGGAACTGAGCGCTATGGTACTCGGGCCAGAGCACAATCCGCGAGCCGAAATCTTGGCTGCCCCTGCCGTAATTGCTACCTCTTGTGTTCAACTCAGCCGCGCGGGGTTAGCCGAGCGGTCTGAGGCGCTGCAGTCATGGACCGTGCGGCTGGTCCCGGCGGAGGTTCGAGTCCTCCCTCGGGCATGGGTGTGTGTGTTTGTCCTTAGGATAATTTAGGTTAAGTAGTGTGTAAGCTTAGGGACTGATGACCTTAGCAGTTAAGTCCCATAAGATTTCACACACATTTGAACATTTTTTTTTTTTTGTTCAACTCTCTCTGTAATATGTACTGATTCTTGTGTGAATGCAGTTTTCTTCTGCAATTTAAACTCCAGGGGTCGTTTAAATTCTTTTCATAATCATTAGGAATGTTGATTTCTGCATTCGTTCTATCTCTATTTGTCCAGTCATAGAGTATTGCTCGTCTGTATGGGACCCTTACCAGTTGGGTCTGATTCAAAAGATTGACAAGGTCCAAAGAAGAGCGGCAAGATTCGTGACTGGTACATTAAGCCATCGCGAGAGCGTTACAAATCTCATAGAGAGTTTGGAGTGGGACACACTTGCAGATAGACGACGCGCTAAACGGAAGGGGCTGCTCACTAAATTCCGAAATCCAATCTTCGCCGAGGATGTAGAGCATATATTATTACCACCAACTTTCAAATCTCGTAATGATCATCATTGAAAGATAAGGGAAATAAGAGCTCGTACTGAGGCGTTCAGACAGTCTTTTTCCCTCGCGCGATCTGCGAGTGGAACGGGGGGGGGGGGGGGGGGGATATGACTTTCGCGCGAATTGTACCCTCCGCCACACACCGCTTGGTAGCTAGCGGAGTATATATGTAGATGTAGATATAGTTTCTTTGGCCAGTGAAGGCTACTCTTGGCTACACGTTTGTAAATTCTAGAAGAATATATCTATTTTTAACATTCATCTGTGTTAAATACAGTCGTATCCCCTGTGCACTTTGCTTAGTCTCCTAACTAATTGAGATCCCCTACAAGTAAGACCAATGTTGATTGCCTTCTGCAGTCGGGACACAATTACAGCTCCAGTAAAATTCCTGACTGTTTGCAAATGTCCGTTCAAGAGACAGTGCCAACTGCTACAGCCTGAGAACTTTATAGCGAACCATTTACAGCTGGCAGTCCATCGCTTACGGACACAGCAGCAGGGTTACTTAACAAGACACTTCAGAAGTATGTTATAAATAAAGCACTGGTTAATGAAAGAACGGAATGAAAAAATATTAGAACAGATGATGAAACAAATGTACTAAAAACTCTTACAAGGAAGAGGACAAACTTCCAATGATATGTACCAAGGTAATGATAGAGAAAATGGTGAGATGCACAGACATAGTAGATCAACATCCGGTATTGTCGAAGATTCGGGAAATGTGAAATACAGTGATTTTTATCCGAGTGGTGGTCTTATGCAGGAAGCGTATGAGCTACTACCAGTTCAGCTCCAGACATCTTGTGAGTTGCGGAGCAAAAACATTGTTTTTGTAATTTGACTAATTTTTGGAGGTAAGTTTTAAAAAAAATGTGGAATAATTATTGAAAGTGTACACCAACGAATAAAATTAGGCAATTTATTAAGTAAACGAGTAGTTACGTATTGCTCGAATTTGACTGTGAATGTATTTGGTTCTGTTGTTGCATTGCGAAGTTAAAGATGGAACGTCAGTCAATATGGAATACTTGGTATTCCATAAACTCAATTTGACTGTTCAGGTGCAGATAACGAAGACTAGATTTGTGTGTAATTCAAACAGACAAATGTACAACGAATCGCTTCTACCGCATAAACAAATATTTTTTTCATTATTTTACTTTGAAGATTTTTAAACCTAACAGATATGTCAAATTATTTTGTCCATTAGTGGTAAATAAATCTTTTAATAGTTTAAATTAAGAGCAATTTCAGAACTGTAATTTGTGCATATAAAATACGCTATTTCCCAAGTTTACACTGATTATCTGCATTTATACAACCCTGTTCCGTACTTCCCGACTGTTCCCTATTAGCCGCCAAGTGCAACATTTCTTTAAAAACTTCTTTGTCGGTAGTATCTTTTTAAATTTTACTAACTGAAATGCAAATACTTGAAGTTGATTGTAAAATGTGCTGGAGTGCTAATTTTCAGTTCAGGTTAGAGATTCATCTACATGAGTAACTGGTATTTCATGAAACATAACCTTCATCTAATATGTACAATTACAGATATTTTAAATCAGTCTGTGCGATCACAAGAAATTACATATTTATTTCAATATACGCCTTTCGTCAGTTGTCTGGAATGAAACACATTTACAGTTTGCTTTCGAAAGCTTATACAAAGGTGGGCCGGCAGCAGTGTACAGATGCCGCTCTTCGGCCAACAGAAAAAACATAGCTAACATGGAGACATAGAAACAGAAATACATGAATGTTAAAAACAGAGCTGGCCGAAGTGGCCGTGCGGTTAAAGGCGCTGTAGTCTGGAACCGCAAGACAGCTACGGTCGCAGGTTCGAATCCTGCCTCGGGCATGGATGTTTGTGATGTCCTTAGGTTAGTTAGGTTTAACTAGTTCTAAGTTCTAGGGGACTAATGACCCCAGCAGTTGAGTCCCATAGTGCTCAGAGCCATTTGAACCATTTTTTTTGTTAAAAACCGAAGACACACACAAAATAGTGATGAAGGCGTTCGTTGAAAGACACTGGTTTCAGAAACAAGGTCCACAGTGCGCACAAACGAAGGTAATCAGTTTTCCACTCGAATGAAGGAGCACACTGGAGATAACACCGACGCACAGAAACGAAGAAAACACCGTTGCACTAAACACTGGTGACGATCTTTGGCGCAGAAAACACTGAACGCACTTGATGAGATGGGGGGGGGGGCTGCCACTGGGTGTATAGGACAGGCAGGGGGGGGGGGAAGGAGGGAGGGGGAAGAAGCCAGTGGGAGAAAGAAAGGAGAGGGGAGGGGAGAGGGCAGGGTGAGGTGTGGAAGCCTGAAGAGGGTGGGGGGGGGGGGGAGGAAGTGGGAAAAATGGGAGAGGGGAGGAGGCGGATAAAGAACGTCTCCGTATCGGTTTAAGGCGACGATACTCGCGAAAATCAGCAACACTATTGCTGTTGTTTGACAGAGCAGCTTTACGAGTAAAGCCCTACTCATCTTGCCCAGGCCCATGTCGACTGTCTGCAAATGTAATGCATACTAATGTTTTTGTTTCAACCCTACGTCGCCTAGGGAGCCTATACAAGCTCTCTAACATCGTCATACCAGTACTGACGCCTAACGGCAAGTCGTTACACTAACACCACTAACAACACAAATGCTGTAGTGCAGAGACTGAACATTATTACTACAAAGTTGGTTACCAATACGGTAAATACTTTTCCATATACACTTGCTCAAGTAGAGGAAGTTTAATTATAGCCACGCTGTATATCGCCAGAAATTCATGCTTAAACATAAATGCAAATGCTTGATAAACATGCAGGTTGGACTGTTCTATTTGACCATGAATGGCAACTGTCCAGGGTCCTAAAAAAGTCGCAAGTGTCTGTCGTGGTCGTGGTCTGAACGATGTTCTGTGTAGTTCTTAGTGCATTATGTCCGAACTCAGTGAATTCGGACGTGGGCAAAGTGTTGGTGCTCTTGTGATGGGTGTTTCCACAACCAAGGGAGCCAAAGTGTTTGGTGTTTCAAGAGGTGCCATATCGAAGGTTTGTACTGCATAAAGGAACGAAATGTGAGAGAACGACAGCTGCAAAACCACTGCAGAACTTAAAGTCGCACTCGCGAACCCTGTCAGTACCAAAAAAGACGAAAGCAGCTCCGAATGCATAGAATTTGGGAACGAGGTGGGATTCTAAAATCACTCATCAGTTATACAAATGCCCATAACAGGGAAACGTAGTGCCGAACCCATAAAAAATGGACTATGGAGTAATCGAAGAAACTCATTTGGTTGGATGAGTCTTGTTGCATGTTATTTCCAACTTCTGGCCGAATTTACGTCCCAAATGCGACATGTGATGGGGACTCGGTGGTCATTTAGGTAGCCATATAACGGTATTCCATGGTTCCAATGGGCTTTCTGCTGCAAGGTCGCATTACTGTCAAGGATTATGGGACCTTCTTCGCTGATCCCCAATGGTGATGCTGTGTTCCAAGATGACAGGACCCTCATTCACACAGCTTGCATCGTCCAGAGACTGGTTTTGTGAGCACAAGTTTGAGTTGTCACATCTCACATGACCACCACAGTCACCAGATCTCAATATTATTCAGCCCTTGTGATCTGCATTGGGGAGAAGAAAGCGCGATTGCTCTCTACCTCCACCGCCGTTACCTTAACTTGCCACTACATTTGGAGAAAGAGGGGTATACGATTCCCTTGAAATCTATACAGGACCTGTATTTATCGGTTTCGAGACGACTGGAAGCTGTTTTGAATGTCATTGGGTTTCCTACACCGTGTTAGACATGGTAATGTGTTGTGCTGTTTCCATATTTTTGTCCACCCCTGTACGAGGGTGTGCTTATAAATCTTTGGCATTTCGTATTAAATTGGCATTAACTCTTGTTCTTTGCATCGTATATGATAGTAATTGTGTAGTATTAACATTGGTTTTTATTTTTTGTGCCGGTTTTAAGCGAACGTGGCGTATGACGGTTGAGAAATCATAGTGAAATTGCATGGTCCCGTGATCAAGTACCTTCTTTTTTTTTTTAAAAAAAAAATGGAACATGACCATACAATTTATCATGATATCTCTGGTACACTGGGCGGTAACTACCCTTCCTAGTGCGCTATCAAGCATTACGTTACTGCATTTAAAACAGGACATATCAGCACAGAAGGTGAAGGGCGTCCTGGAGGGCCAACTACGATGACAATTCAGTAAATCAAGGATGATGTTAGTTCCATAATCATGGATGATGGGAAGATAACTGCTACAAAGATAGCAGAGATCCTGATCATATCCCAAGAATGTGTATGTCACATTATTCTCAAATTCTCAATGGTGACCAAAAGCGTGCGTGAGAGATTGCTTCACAGTCCATTTTGGTCCAATTTCGCCGGAATGGTGTGAGTCTTCTGGATCACCTCGTCACCATGGATCAAACATGGATACACACTTATGATTCAGACACCAAAGGACAGGTCCAAGAATGGATAAACTGCCGTTCTCCACATCCAAAGAAGTTCAAAGCACAAAGGTCAGCAGACAAGTTGCTTGCATCCATCTTTCGGAATAAAGACAGAATACGTCTTACTGACTAGTTACAACATGGTAAAACCATCAGGGCAAAGTACTATGTTAAACTTCTCGACAAACTGAAGCGACCACAGGTCTCCAAAAGTGAGGAAAACTGCGAAAAGGAATCTTATTTCTGCAAGATAATGCCCCTCTTCGCAAGGCGATCATCACGCAACAATATCTGGAAAATCCTCACTCTGAAATCCTGAAACATCCACCCTATTCATCTGAATTATTCGCTTCAGTGCTATTGTCTGTTCCTAGACCTTAAGAAACACCTCAAGGGAAGATGATTTCTGAACTGTGGGGAAGCCAGAAAAGCTGCGGATAAGTGGTTATTTATTATTTATTTATTTTTTAGATGGGTTAAAAATGCTGGAGCAAAGATACCGTAATGTGTTGAGCACAAGTTGAAATATATTACGTAAATAAATTATTCTCGTACCATAACACCATTTTTTTGTTTATGAAGTTTGTGAAGGGCCACTGCTGTACTGTAGGGAGATGTAGTTCGACAGCTGAAGGCTGCGGACAAACGCGTATCTTGCAAACGATCGTATTCACAGGTTATATCAGTACGGCCATAAATCGACACACTGACGTTCCAAGTCAATAATGTCTCACCAGAGTTGTAAAAAAGTCGCAAAACAATTGATCATGTGCTGCGAGAGAAGGATAAAACAAAAAATAGCCATGCGAGTAGCTCAGGGAAAACGAATCTTACGAACAATCTTGAATATGTATACAGATAGTTCATCAATCCCGGAATTGTGAATCTCGATAGTTCCTGCCCGTTATCAATATCGATACTGGCAAGACCCGGAAATTTCGAGACTTTAGAGTATGTTTTACTTTTAAATTTTAAGTTTAACTTTTTTTACTTAATTTGTCATTCACTGTTGTAATTTTCTAGTTTTTTATAAAATTTGGTGTTGTGTTAACGTGCTGTCTAATTAACAATGGCAGATGCGTTGACTTCGTTTGCTCTCGTCCCTGTTGCGACTACTGATAAGATGTAATGGAAGTTTCCAGAGAATAGAACAGCACACCCGGCTGTAGGGCTGCTGTTGCTACGCAGGTGTCGAATTGCTCTCTGGAGTGCTTCAACGGATATTTTACGGGATATCGAAACCTCATCGCATACAATGGAAGTGCAACATAACATCAGTTACCAGTATCACCATCCTTTGAAACTTTACAGATGCTGTACGTATCTTAGTGATAGACTGTAAGGAGATGTTTGTATGTCGAACTCGCTGAGAAACTCGGAGTTGCTGAGGTATTTATTTATAGCTGTGCTCGAGCCTTCATACGCATGGAATTAACTTTTAACTTATAAAGCTTTTTTGCATATAACATTTGAAGTAGTGTGGTTCAGGATATGAACGAAGAGCTTTATTGCTTCACTAACATGGGAGAGAGCCACGTAGAGTTGGGCAAGCGAAAAGCAACTGACACTGAGGTCAATGCCCTCAGTATGCAGCGTCTGGCCTTGTGCTTTGTTTATGGTCATTGCACAACATTCGCTCCCCAGAAATTGTACATTTTTAAAGTGAAATGATAAATCTTTAGGGTTTTGCGGGATTCAGGATATAAAAACTCTCTTGCCTACACCACCTCCTGTCAGAATAACCACTTCTGCGACGTTACGATGGAGGGAAGTACCTAACTTTAAACCTGTGCGAGTGAATGGCTCTGAGACGCGAGATAATGCGTGAAGCTCTCGATCAGAGTTACGTCGTGCCTCGCATTTCGAAGGAGTTTCCTCAGAGAGAGTTACAGCCCGGTTTTGTCGATCCGCAACAAGTCTCGCCTCACGAACCTCTTTTCATTGGATTCTTGAGATTGCATCGACTTCAACTTTTTAGCCTTTCTGCTGCATTCAGAAAGACACAACCGTTTCCTAGGCATTTTTATTCGTAAAAGAAACGAAATCAAAATGTAATGAGTAGACACCTAAATCACTTATCGAACTTACAAGGGGAGGCCGCCAATTGTGAAATTCAGATTCGATTCATACTGCGCATAATAAAAGCTCATGGCCAGAGGTGTAATGTGGCAAAGCACCAAGATGCACTTCTCAGCCGTTGCCGAGAAAATCGACAGTTAAAAGAAACCGTTGCGGTGAAATACTCTCTACGATTAGTAATTTTCTACAGCGTGGTGGTGCAGCGGTAAGCGCTCGGGTTAGTAATTCGAAGGTCGCCGGATCGAATCTCGCTCCATGCAGCTTTTTTCTTAGTATTTGTTTTTTGTAATTCATATATATATATATATATATATATATATATATATATATATATATATATATATATATATATAAATTCCCGGCAATCAGTTGCAACAATTATGCATATAATAAGTTGTTGAAAGTCGTTTGTCGTGGAAAAACTGGCGACTTCGAACATCATTATGTTTTCCGCAGACAAAGTTGTATTTCACAAATGTTATTAATTGTCTTCATAATGTTAACCAAGTATAGTTAATGGAAGACGTAGAAACGAATACGTATAGCGTAAGTCAAACGTTCGAATTAGAATAGAGACCCCACGAACACAAACTTGGTGTGGCAGATATGAAATATAAACTCCGTTACTCGCTCGTTACACTTGAAGGACAGATGTTGAATGGGCAGAAACGAGCCGCCCCATAACAGCGTAGTTGCCTGCTAACTTCGAAAGAAGGTAGATGCGGTCCCTAGCGCAACTTATAACATCGTCGAAAATCAGTGCGGACGGGACAGCTTTGGTACACCCTGTTAAACAAACGGAAAAATGGAGGCGGTACAATTGGAGAGCGATCCGCCTTCACCAACATGCATAAGCAATTCATTAATAGTTTATATATATATATTTGAATTGCAAAAAACTAATAATAAAAAAATATTGCATGGCGCGAGATTCGATCCGGCGATCTTCGGATTACTAACCCCAGCGCTTACCGCTGCGCTATGACGCTGTAGAAAATCATTAATCGTAGAGAGTATTTCACCGCAACGGTTTCTTTTAAATGTCGATTTTCTCGACAACGGCTGAAAAGTGCATCTTGGTGCTTTGCCACATTACACCTCTGGCCATGAGCTTTTATTATGCGCAGTATGAATCGAATCTGAATTTCACAATTGGCGGCCTCCCCTTGTTAATACATTCGTTCTTTCTATCAAACAATATAAATAAAACCTATCGAAGGAAGCAAATCAATGCCGTTAAGTTTTTAATACATAAACTGAAATCAGTAAATCCATACATCCCAGCCAACTTCATTCGCTGTTACTTTGTATTCGTAAATGATCAGATTGCGGCGCTCAGTTTGATATAAACATTAGAAACTACATGTGTCACTGAGTTGAAAGAAAACTAACAGCACCATCTATAGGTTCTTTGGTGAGCTACGAAACTACAGCGCCATCTATTGGTTCTTTGGTGTATTACATTGTGATGATTAAGTATCCGAACTACTAAGCTGAGCAGACGATTTTAGAAAAAAAACTTTAAATTACGTTATCTTTTTTTCGTGATCTGAGTTTGATGAAATAAGGCCTATATGCTGTTCGAAGCTACGCTCAATTTACCTCTGAAAAACGCATGAAAATTCGTCTGTTGGATTCAGAGATTAGCGTGGTCAAAAAATAAAAACAGAGACAACATTTTACAATTTTGTTAATAGTACAGTTACAGATCAGCAGGCAATCATTATAGGATATACCACCCCCTCCTTCTGGATCGATGTTCTCTACCTCACCATCTATGACTGCCCTATCCGAGTTAACCCCACCTTTAAATACCTTGGTCACACTCTTTACCGTCACCTCACCTGGACTTCCCCACTCCTTACCATCTAACGCAAAGCACACTGTAGACTTTGCCTCTCGAAACTCCTGCCTGGCCAGACATGGGGATTACACCCTTCCGTCATCCTTCATACCTACAAATCCTTGATCCATCCCATCCTTTGTTATGACAGTGTTCCCTGGATCTCTACCCCTCCTAAATTCTATAAAGCCCTCCAAATTCTTGAACGCGATGCGCTCCACCTCGTTTTCCGTATCCGTCTCCCTTCCCCACACTAGGATACTCTATGAGCTCATCCTCTTCCCACATATCCTCCTCTTCCTTGAGCACATCTGTATCCTTTACACTATTCGCCGCCTTCATCCCCCTCACCACTGGTGTCTCCTTTCCTCTCCATTTCCCGCCTGCTGTCACGCCTTTACTGATGTGACCCTATCTCCATCTCCACACCCTCCACCTACTCTGCCAAAGGAACTTCAAACGTCCCCCCGTCCCAGATGATATTATTCGCCCCGATATTTATTCTTCCTTTCAAATCTGACCCTCCTCTTCCCCTCCCCTCCCCCCTTGTGTTAGTTCTCCTTCCCCTCCCCTCTGCTTTTTCCTCCCTCCTCCCCCCTGTTTCCTTTCCCAGTCCCTGTTGTCTTAACAGATGTCCTGCCATACTGTCCCTTCACATGTCAGTGTTTTCTACTTATTCCTTTCCTGGACGATTCTGCAAGGAACCTCCTAATTCCTTACTTTTTGTAGTGTTTGCAGAAGAGCCAACACTGTGTTTCTAGAGGAGGCCGAAATGCACGCGTTTAATTACACGCTGACTGGCGTGAGGTCTGGAACAGGACAATATCTTGAGAATTGCAAATAAAGTACGTAGATGATGTAATACTTAACTTTAATCCACAATTGTAGAACATCTCTCTTGATGATACATGCTTCACATAATAAAGATCAATTGAATACGGCGCCTTGCTAGGTCGTAGCAAATGAAGTAGCTGAAGGCTATGCTAACTATCGTCTCGGCAAATGAGAGCGTATCGGTCAGTGTAGTTTCGCTAGCAAAGCTGGCTATAGAACTGGGGCGAGTGCTAGTACGTCTCTCTAGACCTGCCGTGTGGTGGCGCTCGGTCTGCTATCACTGACAGTGGCGACACGCGGGTCCGGCGTATACTAATGGACCGCGGCCGATTTAAAGGCTACCATCTAGCAAGTGTGGTGTCTGGCGGTGACACCACACTTTTTCCTTACCTTATCAGACGACCTAATTTTCAAAATTCTTCTGTAGCACCACATGTAAAACGCTTCGATTCTCTTCTGTTCTGGTTTTGTCACTGTCTATGTTCACCACCGCCAATGCTGTGCTCCAAACACACATTCTCAGAAATTTCTTCCTTCAATTAAGGCGTATGTTTGATACTAGTAGACTTCTCTTGGCCAGAAACGCCCTTTTATCCTGTGATAGTCTGCTTCCTATGTCCTCCTTGCTCCATCCATCGTGGAATATTTTGCTACCTATGTAGTAGAATTCCCTACCTTCGTCCACTTCGTGATCCCCAGTTCAGGTGTTACGTTTCTCGCTGTTCTCATTTCTGCAACCCCTCATTACTTTCATCTTTCTTCAGTTTGCTCTCAGTCCATATTCTGTACTCATTAGACTGTTCATTCCACTCAACACATCCTGTAATTCTTCTTCACTTTCTCTGAGGATAGTAATTTCATCAGCGAATCTTATTATTGACATACTTTCACCCTGAATTTCAATCCTAGTCTTGAATCTTTCATTTCCGTCATTGCTTCTTCAATATTTAGATTGAACAGTATGGGTGAAAGACTAGATCCCTGTATTACACCCATTTTAATCAAAGCATTTTGTTCTTTGTCTTCCAGTCTTATTGTTCCATCTGGGCTCTTACACATATTGTGTTTTACCTGTATTTCCCTATAGTTTACCCCTATTTCTCTTATAATTTTGAGTAACCTGCAGCATTTTACATAGTCAAGCGCTTTTTCCAGGTCGAAAGATCCTATGAAAGTGTCTTGATTTTTCTTCAATCTTACTTCCACTACCGACCGCAACGTCAGAATTGTCTCTCTCGTGCCTTTACCTTTCCTGAAACAAACTGATCGTCATCTAACTGATCCTCCATTTTCTTCTCGATTCTTCTGTATATTATTCTTCTGAGCAGCTTGGATGCATTAGCTGTTAAGCTGACTGTCCGATAATTCTCGCACTTGTCGGCTTCTGGAATCTTCAGAATTGCATGGATAATATTTTTCCGCCAGACTCATACATTCTACACGCCAACGAGAATAGTCATTAGATTGCCACTTCCCCCAATGGTTCAAAAAAATGGTTCAAATGGCTCTGAGCACTATGGGACTTAACATCTATTGTCGTCAGTCCCCTAGAACTTAGAACTACTTAAACCTAACTAACCTAAGGACATCATCACGAGGCAGAAAAAATCCCTGACCCCACCTGGAATCGAACCCGGGAACCCGGGACTTCCCCGAATGATTTTAGAAATTCCGAGAGAAAGTTATCTACTCCTTATATGATCTTAATTCGTCCAAAACTCTTTCCAAATCCGATTTTAATACTGGATCCCGTGTCTCTTACCTATCGGCTCCTGTTTCTTCTTTTATTATGTCATCAGGTAAGTCCTCTCCCTCAGAGAACCCTTCATTGTACTTTTTCCACGTATGCGCTCTCTCGTTCGAGTTCAACAGCGGAATTCCTATTGAAATATTAATGCTACCACCCTTGCTGTTAAATTCACCGATAATCTTGGGGCGAGTGGGAGGGGGGGGGGGGGCAGGAGGAAGAGTGGGGAAGGGGAAGTGGCACGGCCGATGACTGTGGCGTCTGTTTCTTTCCAGCCAGCTTGCTGATAAGCCGCGTGTGGCGGTGGACACCGAAGGACTTCTACACGCTTTTTTTTTTAAATAAAGTGCCTTTCTTCTACTATTACCTATCGTACATTTTGGCACTGTAATACAGTAGCTGCATGGCATTGAGCCAATCGGTGCTTTGCGGCGGAGGTACCTTGCTCACTGCACCGATGGCGGAGGTATTGGTGACGCCCAGTGCGGTGTGCGGCCAGAGCAGAGATGAACGGTTGCTGGGTCCGGTCAGAGAGGCGGCTGCCTCTAGATCGTAATGGTAATGTTTCGTTGACTAGTTTCAATTTATCGGTGTGCTGCAGCAATGGTTAAACGTTCTTTCTTAGAATGGAGGTGCGGGTATTTGGATGGGAGCGGGAGGGGGGGGGGGGCTGAAAAATGTCGTGGTGTCAATTTATTGTAGTATTTCAGAACGCCAAAGTGGCTTACCTCAGTAACATTTACCACCATTTTTTAAGCAAAATAGCTCAGGTGCTGATTTTCCATTTGACAATGGTATATAGGCCTCGACTAACAAGGAGGAGGGGAGAGACTGTGGAAAATTATAATAGATACGATCGTATGATTTTTCGGTTCGTACTTTTGCGTTGTATACACTGAATCGCCAAAGCAACTCGTATAGGGATGCGTATTCAAATACAGTGATATGTCAACAGCCAGAATACGGCACTGCCATCGAGAACGCGTGTCTGGCGCAGTTGTTACATCGGTTACCGCTGCTGCAGTGGCAGGTTATCAAGATTTAAGTGAGTTTGAACGTGGTGTTACAGTTGGTGCACGAGCGATGGGACGCAGCATCTCCGAGATAGTGACGAAGTGGGGATTTTCCCCTACAACTACTTCACGAGTGTGCCGTGAATGTGAGGAATCCGCCAAAACATCAAATCTGCGACATTGCTGCGGATGGAAAATTATCCTGCAAGAACGAGACCAACAGCGACTGAAGAGAATCGTTCAACGTGACCGTAGCGCAAATCCTGCCGCAAATTGCTTCAGATTTCAATGTTTGGCCCTCGGCAAGTGTCAGCGTGCGTATCATTCAACGAAACATCATCGTTGTGGGCTTTCGAATCCCAAGGCCCACTCGTGTACCCTTGATGACTGTACGATACAAAGCTTTACGACTCACCTGGGCCCGTCAACACCGCCACTGGACAGTTCATGACCGGCAACATGTTGTCTTGTTGGACGAGCCTCGTTTCAAAATTGTATTGAGCGGATGGACGTGTACGGGTATGGAAACAACCTCATGAATCCATTGACCCTGCATGTCAGCAGGGACTGTTGAAGCTAGTGGAGGCGCTGTAATGGTGTGAGGCGTGTGCAGTTGGAGTGATATTTGACCACTGGTAGGTCTAGATATGACTCTGACAGGTGAAAAGTACGTAAGCATCCTGTCTGATCACCAGTTTCCATTCGAGTCCATTATGGGTTCCGACGGATTTGGGCAATTCCAGCAGCATAATGCGACACCCCACAAGTCCAGAATAGCTACAGAGTGGCTCTAGACGCGTACTTCAGAGTTTAAACACTTCCGCTGGCCACCAAACTCCCCAAACATGAACATTATCGAGCATATCCGCGATGCCTTCCGACATGCTGTTAATAAAATATATCCATCCCCCTCGTATACTTACGAATTTTTGGACAGCCGTGCAGGATTCATGGTATTAGTTCCCTCCAGCACTAATTCAGACATTAGTCGAGTCTATGCCACACCGTGTTGTGGCACTTCTGCGTGATTACGTGGGCCCTTCACCATATTAGGCAGGTGTACCAGCCCTGTGGTTCGGGAACTTCGCCTCATGCCTCGGGAAGTGCTGACGAGACGAAGCGAGTCCAGTGACAGTGGCATACGAGGACAATGGGCCTCTTTATCATCGTACCCCCCCCCCCCCCCCTGCCCATAACAGGATATTAGGATTTCTGTCTTCTACACATAAAACACACACACATAATGTGGTATGATTTCCGTGTGACTCAATGGCCAGGTGAAGGTATTTCGGTTGGATGCTACTTCAGCGACTTCCGTTTCTCTAATCCAACCGAGAAAACGGGACCTACATTTTAACGTGGAATCCGAGTCGCTTGTCACTTCTGGATACGCTACACTCCGAGTTACGTGCCACACTTGGAAACTACTAATCTTTGATAGGCGAAGGTGAGATTAAAGGTAAACTGAAAATTACCGTCGTCCTCCGGGGATTGGATATCAGGACTTCCCGGTTTCCTTGCACGTGCTTCATCACTAGAACACCAGGCCTGACATGAATTGCTCTGTACGTTATAATCAGTACTACACAATACATTCCTCATACCTACGTGGATATCGCGTGAAGAACATACACTGCAGCGCCAAAGAAACTGGTACAGGCATGCGTTTCAAATACAGAGATATGTAAACAGGCAGAATACGACGCTGTGGTCGGCAACGCCTTTGTAAGATAGCAAGTGTCTGGCGCAGTTGTTAGTTCGGTTACCACTGCTAGAATGGCAGGTTATCAAGATTCAAGTGAGTTTGAACGTGGTGTTGTAGTCGGCGCACCAGCGGTGGGATACAGCATCTCCGAGGTACCAATAAAAGGGGGATTTGCCGTAAGACCATTTCACGAGTGTACCGTGAATATGAGAAATCCGGCAAAACATCAAATCTGCGACATCGCTGCGGCCGGGAAAAGATCCTGCAAGAACGGAACCGTCGATGACTGTAGAAAATCGTCTAACGTGACAGAAGTGCAACCCTTCCGCAAATTGCTGCAGAGTTCAATGCTGGGCCATCAGCAAGTGTCAGCGTGCGAACCAATCAACGAAACTTCGACGATATGGGCTTTTGGAGCCGAAGGCCCTCTCGTGGACCTTGATGGCTGCAGAACACAAGGCTTTACACCCTGCCTTGGCCCCTCAACACCGACATTGGACTGTGGACGACTGGGGAAACATGTTGCCTGGTCGGACGAGTCTCGTTTCAAATTGTATCGAGCAGATGTACGTGTTTTGGTGTGGATACAACCTCATGAATCCATGGACCCTACATGTCAGCAGGGGACTCTTGAAGCTGGTGGAGGCTCTGTAATGGTGTGGGGCGTGTGCAGTTGAAGTAGTATGGGACCCCTGATACGTCTAGATACGACTCTGACAGGTGGCACGTACGTAAGCATCCTGTCTGATCACCTGCATCGATTCATATACACTGTGCATTCCGACGAACTTGGGCAATTCCAGTAGGACAATGCGACACCCCACACGTGCAGAATAGCTACAGAGTGGCTGCAGGAACACACTTCTGATTTTGAACACTTCCACTGGCCACCAAACTCCCACACATGAACATTACTGAGCATATCTGGGCTGCCTTGCAACATTCTGTTCAGAAGAGTTTCTCAAGGATTTATGGACAGCCCTGCGGGATTCATGGTGTCCGTTCCCTCCAGCACTACTTCAGATATTAGTCGACTCCAGGCCACGTCGTGTTCCGGCACTTCTGCGTGCTGGTGGGAGCCCTCCACGATATTCTGTACGAGTACCAGGATCTTTGGCTCTTCAGTGTATATATTTTCTGCAATGTATTTAATGTATCCGCTGGATTGAAAATTAGTGCACAGCCATAATAACAAGTACGTCTCGAAGCTTCTGACAGACATTCTTTATGATCCTACGTCAATGTTTTCTGAGGTAGGTATTTAGTGTTGTGTGTAGATTAATGCATCTAATTTACTTACTGACGTAAGACTTTTCGCATTCACGGCGATCTTTGAGGGATTTATACACGCAAAAATAATTCAAGAAGAAACAGTCACTACTTTATCAAATTCACGTTCACCATTAACGCTCTTACAATGCTATGATGCCAACAACACAAGAATTATTCGCTATACCATATTATGGAGCAATTTATGAACTTTCCCGCCTGAATAAGACTGCCATTAAGTTCTCAGTGAAGGTGCACAGCGGAATAAAGGGAAATGAAGAAGTAAATGTTTTGGCCAAGGAAGCTTTATAGAATGGCTTTGCGAAATATGATACAGTGTCACCAGATGATCTCCTGCATACCTCAACCGTTTCGTGGTTGATGAGATACATACGCAGTTTTGAGCATTGAGACGTCTATATCTATTATCTGTCTCGTGCTAGGATGTAGCAAGATGCTGTCGCTACTTGGAGGACAATACTACGGACCACTGGTGGATATATAGAAGGCTGTGGGCTATCTGCACCAGAAAACATAGAATTTAGAAAATATTAGTATGTGGCATGTGAAAGCCATCATAAAGTGTTATGCTGAGAACTTGCGTGTGATATTTCATGTTTTTCATCATACTAATTTTGAATATATAACTCTGAAAATCCTAGAATCACACGAAAATAGGGATATAGTCAGGTTCGTGGGACATTTGTGTCCCACTTCACCGATTTTCAAAATCGGTCAGCTTAAAACTTTTTGATAGTGAAAATGTGTTATTTATGACAAAGGAAGACGGGTCTGACCTTTTATTTTTCAAATATATACTAAATAAATTTTAAACATGGAAGGGTTAAGGCGAAGTTCTGGTCAAGTGCGACGAAGAAACGAATTTTTTGTGTTTTACGTAATTCGCATTCCTCAAGTACACGGATTATTCCTGTAAAAGAATTTTTTGAACGTGAAAGTATTCTAGGCCAACGGCCTTGTCGCAGTGGTAACACTGGTTCTCGTCATATCACCGAAGTTAAGCGCTGTCGGGCTGGGCTAGCACTTGGATGGGTGACCATCCGGTCTGCCGAGCGCTGTTGGCTAGCGTGGTGCAATCAGTCCTTGTGAGGCAAACCGAGGAGCTACTTGACTGAAAAGTAGCGGCTCCGGTCTCGTAAACTGACATACGGCCGGGAGAGAGTTGTGCTGACCACATGCTCCTCCATAACCGCATCGAGTGACGCGTGTGGACTGAGGATGACACGGCGGCCGGTCGGTACCGTTGGGCCAGCTAAGGCCTGTTCGGACGGAGTTTTAGTTTTAGTTTAGTTTAGAAAGTATTCTAGAAAATATAGCGTGTTGAATGGAACCATGCGCCAACAAACTATAGGTATTTGTAAGCGCTCGATGTAATAGTTAAAGAAAAGATTGGTCGGTATACAAATTCCTATCCAATAAAGGTTTGCTTAAAAGACGCACTGGTGCCAATACGCAAAATGAGAACGAGAGCTTCATTACGTGTATTTGGAAATTGATACCTGAAGATCTTCATTGTTGGAAAAAAAACTGTTGAAATAGCTGCGTACATAGCTATATTCAGTGTAGCTTATTCATCTTTTCTGTCGAAAATGAACGTGTTAGCTATCATCACAGGGACAAACAGCAAAAACTTCCCGGAGTTATCTTACAGGAAACTCGTGGCCGCCGCGGAGCCAGGAATGTCTCACAGTCACTTTCTTAAACGCGCACGGATCGAATAAATGCAGCACCAGATTCAGAACCAGAGCATGTTTCCGCAAGAGGAAGAATGCTTCTATAGGCTTGGGATCGCAGATTAAGCGTAAGTTTTGAAACAACGGCTTTTTTTACCACACACTTCAAACACGTTTTTCTCGAACCAATTATTTCCAGACCGCGAAGCGCTCTAGAGCTTTGACAGTTTAACCGATTCATTTGAAATTTTAAAGTGAAAGATAGTTAAATGTAGGGGGCCTTAGCTAGAACATGTTTTTTTTTTTACTTAGACAAAAAACATGCCAAGAAACCGACATGTTTTTCAAATAACTGCCATTTTTTCGAGGTATTTTTCAAGACCCCTTCTTCATGCTCAAAAATTCATTTTAATTTGAGAATTTTCAGTTTTTATGGGTTTCGGAAATAGCCACAAGTCTGTACAACGCTTCGCGCAGACCATGATGCCCCGCGATGAGCATAGTTTGGCAAGGGCTGCAACCGCCATTTTTTATTTGTTACGGGATAAGAAAATGTTTTTCGTACACGGATGTGCGTATAATAAAGTGGTAAAACACTTATTTTAATAAAAACAAACCTCGGATGAAAAAATTCGAAACTTCACCTATTTTTCATGCCTCTCGACCAGAACCTACCCTCACAAATTTTAAGAGAGAAACTGTGCCGCATTGATGCCTAACCTCCCATCACGTCCTTGGTACCAAACTTGCAGATACAGCGGAAACTTCTTACAGGCAAGGGTAGGACCTCGATTCGATCACGGGATAGTCCGGCAACATCTCTACACATCGATCACAGTTTCATTGTGTAAAAGCAGCAGTGAGGTAGATCTACATTTACATTTACATCTACATGGATACTCTGCAAATCACATTTAACTGCCTGGTAGAGTGTTCATTGAACCACCTTCATAATAATTCTATATTGTTCCACTCTGGAACAGCGCGCGGAAGAAACGAACATCTACGTCTTTCCGTGCGAGTTCTAATTTCCCTTATTTTACTAAGATGGTCGTTTCTCTCAATGTACGTCGCCGTCAGCAAAATATTTTCGCATTCGGAGGAGAAAGTTGGTGACTGAAATTTCGTGTGAAGATTTCGCCGCATCGATAAACGTCTTTGCTTTAATGGTGTCCGTCCTAAATCCTATATCATGTCCGTGACACTCTCTCCCCTATTTTGCGATAACAGAAGACGTTCTTCTCTTCGTTGAACTTTCTCGATGTACTCCGTTAATCCTATCTGGTAAGGATCCCAGACCGTGCAGCAGTACTCCAAAAGAGGACGGACAAGCGTAGTGTAGGCAGTCTCTTTACTTAATCTGTTGCATCTTCTAAGTATTCTGCCAGTAAAACGCAGTCTTTGATTTGCCTTCCCTACAACATTTTATGTGTGTTTTTCCCAATTTAAATTGTTCGTAATTGTAATTCATAGGTATTTAGTTGAATTTACAGTCTTTAGATTAGACTGATTTATCGTGTAACTGAAGTTTAACTAGACGATAAACGACAACATCATCTGCAAACAACCTAGCACGGCTACTCATATTGTCTCCTAAATCGTTTATATACATAAGAAACATTACCTTGTAAAAAGCCAGAAATACTCGATGGCTTCCTGTCAGATACTACGAACTGTGATCTCTCTGACATGAAATCACGAATTCAGTAACATAACTGAGACGATATTCCATAAGCACGCAATTTCGCTACAAGCCACTTGTGTGGTACAGTGTCAACAGCCTTTTGAAAATCTAGAAATACGGAATCAATTTGAACTTTCTTGTCAATAGCACAGCTAGTTGTGTTTCACAGGAACGATGTTTTCTAAATCCGTGTTGATTGTGTTTCAATACACCGTTCTCGAGGTAATTCATAATGTTTGAACACAATATATGTTCCACATTCCTGCTGCATATCGATGTTAATGATATGGGCCTGTAATTTAGTGGATTCCTCCTACTACTATCCTTGAATATTGGTGTGACCTGGGCAACTTTCCAGTCTTTGGGTACGGATCTTTCGTGGAACAAGCGGTTGTATATGATTGTTAAGTATGGAGCTATTGTATCAGCGTACACGGAAAGGAACCTAATTGGTACACAGTCTGGACTAAAAGACTTGCTTTTATTAAGTGATTTAAGTTGCTTCACTACTCCGAGGATATCTACTTCTAAGTCACTCATGTTGGCAGCTGTTCTTGATTCGAATTCTGGAATATTTACTTCGTCTTCTTTTGTGAAGGCATTTCAGAAGGGTGTGTTTAGTAACTCTGCTTTGACAGCACTGTCTTCGATAGTATCTCCATTGCTATCGCGCAGAGAAGGCATTGATTTCTTCTTGCCGCTAACATACTTCACATACGACCAGAATGCTTTTGGATTTTCTGACAGCTTTCGAGATAAAGTTTCGTTGTGGAATCTATTATAAGCATCTCGCATTGATGTCCGCACTAAATTTCGAGCTTCTGTAAAAGATGGCCAATCTAGGAGATTTTGCTTTCGTTTAATTTTGGCATGCTTTTTTCGTTGTTTCTGCAACAGTGTTCTGCCCCGTTTTGTGTACCAAGGGGGATCAGCTTCTTCGTTTGTTAATTTATTTGGTACAAATCTCTCAATTGCTGTCGATACTATTTCTTTGAATTCCAGCCACATGTGGTTAGGAAGGAGTGGAGATTGTCTCTTAGGAAGGCGTCAAGTCAATTCTTATCTGCTTTTTTGAATAAATATATTTTTCGTTTTTTTTGAAGGATTTGGGGTTTATGGCATTCATTCTCGCTACGACAACCCTGTGTTCACTAATCCCTGTATCCGTTTCGTTGCTCTTTATTACCTCAGGATTATTTGTTGCTAAGAGGTCAACTGTGCTTTCACAACCGTTTACTATTCGCATGGGCTCATGAACAAACTACTCGTAATAATTATCAGAGAATGTGCTTAACACCATTTCGGATGATGTTTTATGCGTACCTTCGGATTTAAATATGTATTTTCGCCAACACATCGAGGGTAAATTAAAGACACCAGTAACTATAATTGTTTGAATCGGGTACGCGTTTGAAATTAAACTCAAGGTTTCTTCGAACCTTTCAGCAATTGTATCATCTGAGTAGGGAGGTCAGCAAAAGGATCCCATTATTATTTTATTCTGGCTACCAAAAATTACCTCTGCCCATACTAGTTCACAGGAACTATCTGATTCAATTTCGCTACAAGATAAGCTACTTCTAATAGCAACAAACACCCCGCCGCCAACTGTGTTTAGCGCATCCTTTCGGAACACCATTAGGTCTTCCGCTGTATCAGTGCTTTCTATTAGCGCTTGGAGCTCTGATGCTTTCCCAACACAGCTCCGACAATTTACAAATATTGTACCGATGGTTTCTCTATCTACGGTCTTCCTATATTCGACGTGCACCCTTTGATACTGAAGCCCTTTTTGTATTTTCCCCGAGATCCTCTAACCTAAAAAACCGCCCAGTCCACGCCACCCAACTCCCCGATACCAGTGTAGCCGCCTCCTGCATTTAGTGGAGTCGTGACCTAATCAGAAGAACCCGAAACCCCACCACCCTATGGCGCAAGTCGAGGACTCTACAGCCTATACGGTCACAGAACCGTCTGAGCCTAAAAGATTCAGACCCTCCACCCGGCTCTCTACCAAAGGTCTGCAATCGGTCCTGTCGGCTATGCTGCAAATGGTGAGCTCTGCTTTCATCTCGCAAGCAAGTCTGGCACCGTTTACCACTTCTGTTAGCCGCCTGAAACCAGAGAGAATCTCTTCCAATCCAAAGTGACACACACCATTGGCACCTGCAGTTGGCTGCACTCTGTTCTGTTCATGGCATCAGGAAAAACCCTTTCCACACGTGGAATGACTCCACCTGGTATGCACACGGAGTGCACATTGGCTTTCTTCCTCTCCATGGCAGCCATGTCCCTAAGGGTCCCTATAATGCGCCTAATGTTGGAGCTTCCAACTACCAGTAACCCCACCCTCTGTGATTGCCTGGATATTGCTGGCTGAGAAGTTTGTCAGACTAACCAGGGAGCTTTACAAGTGGCCCCCTGGGAAGTCCTTCGCCACCTGCCCTGAGGCGACCGACCTCCCACTTGACCACAGGTGGGGAGTCACTCTCAGTATGAACAGTAACTTGGCTGGTCATCACCGTGGGCGAATTGACGGACTCATACGTGCGGGACATCTGTTGAGTCTGCACAGCCAGGCTACAACAGAGATGCTTATCCACTACGGCTTCAAGCTGTGTATCCAAAGCCATCACAGCCTGGAGCAGAGAGCGAAGTGTGACCAACTCAGCTCGCATCCGCACACAGCCATCACACTTCCTATCCATATAAAAGACTGTGGAAAAATACACTACACAGCCAAACCAGGTCGATTGACACACACTACAAAACTCTAATTGTAAATATGAAGGAAAATGCGTGAACTGTTTACAACAAATTACAGTAACATTTTCTTTCTCTGCACCAGAAGGTATTAAGAGAACACGATACCAATGCAGCATTTGATGTCCTCTGGCACTGCAGTATGAATGAACGTTCAACCTCTTTTAGGACTTCAAAAGGAATAAACCCCTGTATCATTTCATAGCAGAAGGATAGGTAACAATATAGGAAAAGCAATTTTTTGCATTGTTATGCAGTAAATCAATAACTATGATTTGTGTTATCAACTCTGCTTTGATACTAGCAAATTTATTTTGTTTTTCTTATATCATGGATTGCGTCTCAAGTTAAATGACTGTAACTGTTAATTTTGTTGTTTAAGGGTTTAATGATATACACAATTAAATGTTTAAACTAATTCTGCGTCTGACTCTATAGCTGACGTCCAAAAGCCATGAATTAACCTAAAAAATTTGCATTCAGCTGTGTGTGTAGTGCACTGGGTTATAGTTTTATCTTTCTGATATAGTCATGTGACAATTGGTTTTCCTAGACGTCTTCGTCTACATACCCTGCTACCCACCGTGAAATACATTCAGGGAGAAGCTGTCATATTTGGGTATCTTCCCACTGTAGTCATGTATGGAATGCATGCTGCAATTAGCTTGTTTTGTATTCACTGTCCACATGGAAGTGATGCGAAGGGTGAATGTCTCTAGATTCTTCACTTCATACTGGTTCTTAAAACTTTGTTAGTAGGCTTTCTTGGAAAAACTGAAGTCTTTCCTTCAAGCGCCTGCAACTTCAAGGTCTTCAACATTTCAGCAATGTGGACCCGTGGATCAAACAAACCTGTGACCATTCCTGCCATCCTTCTTTGAACACGTTCATTACTCTGTGAGACATGTGTTTGGCCCAGACACTTTAGAAATATTCTATGATGACCAGCAGAAGTGATTTGTCAGCCATGTCTTTTGTAGACTGAATGTCTTTATCCAATATCATGCCAAAGATCTGAAGTCTGCCACCTCCCTTACCTATGACTGAACCTACATGATCAGTCCATTTGATACCTCTATAAATTATTGTACCCAGGTATTTGTATGGGTTGATTGACTCCAACTGAGACTCAGTAATATTTTAGAAGTAGGACACCACTTTTCCGCATTTTGTGAAATGCACAGTTTTACACTTCTGAACATTTAAAGCAAGTTGCCAGAGTTTGCACAGCTTTGAAAACGTATCAAGATCAGAATGGACATTTGTGCAACTTTTTCCAGACAGTACTTCATTGTAGGTAACTACATCCTTTGCTAAAACTCTGCGGTTACTATTAATGTTGACTGACAAGTCATTAATATATAGTATGTGCAACAAGTGCCCCAACACATTGCCTTGGGACACGTCTGGGTTTAAATCTACATTCTGTCAATGGTTCTCCATCCAAGATATCATCCTACATCCTCCCATCAAGCAATCATTTTATAAATATTCGTTCATTTTATTTATTTATTTATTGCAAAATTGAAAGACATATTACATTCTGTTTTCAAATAGGTCGTTCATCTTACAGTTTCTGTTTGTCAACATTTTTGTAGTTTTTTTGTTTTTATCTGCAACATTTGACACACTTTTTTAAGAAAATAATTAAATAATAATTAAATATTTTTTTGTTTTGAGAAGACTGTAAAAAATTGATGGAACAGAGGAGAGATTTTTTAGTACCATCACCGATTGTGGCTGGCGGTGAATACCTCGGAATGGTTTCTTCGAGCTTTTGACCTGCCAGTCACAAAAAAATAATTTTTGTTAGTAGTAGAGAAATTATATTGGTAATCCTGTGCACTAACAATAAGCACTCATTCGTGTACAACAATGGGTGCTTTCTTGGCTACATAGCAGCACCTCACACTACATTAACACTAATATTCACTATCTGTAAGTATTATTTTACTGATGTGCACAATTTGTCTGTGCATTTTGGCTTGTTATGTTTGATTCATAATTCTAGGTGTCTTATTTACTGGTAAATCTCGTCTTCTCGTCTTTCTCCTCCTCCTGTTCCTCTTCAGTGTCAATGTTTTCTCTGTCACTATGGCTGTCGCTGTCCAGCCCCTGAATAGAGACATGTCTGTTACGTCATGTCCGCAAGTACTCTTCATGTGTAGTTTTTTAATTACTATTTGTTAATGCATTTAGTTGTGCCCATTGTTCTTCGTCTCTTATTGCTATGTATGTATACTACGTGATCAAAAATATCCGGACACTCCCAAAAACATACATTTTTCATATTAGGTGCTTTGTGCTGCCACCTACTGCCAGGTACTTCATATTAGTGACCTCAGTAGTCATTAGACATTGTGAGAGAGTAGAATGGGTGGGGCTCCGCGGAACTCACGGACTTCGAATGTGGTTCAAGTGTTCAAGTGTGTGTGAAATCTTATGGGACTTAAGCGTACACACTACTTAACCTAAATATGCTAAGGACAAACACACACACCCATGCCCGAGGGAGGACTCGAACCTCCACCGGGATCAGCTGCACAGTACATGATTGCAGCGCCTCAGACCGCTCGGCTAGTCCCGCGCGGCTTCGAATGTGGTCAGGTTACTGGGTGTCTCTTGTGTCATACGTCTGTACGTGAGATTGCCACACTTCTAAACATCCCTAGGCCCACTGTTTCCGATGGGATAGTGAAGTGTAAACGTGAATGGACAGTACAACACGAAAGCGTGCAGGCCGACGTCGTCTGTTGACTGACAGAGACCGCCGACAGTTGACGAGGGTCGTAATGTGTAATAGGTAGTCATCTATCCAGACCATCACACAGTAATTCCAAACTGCATCAGGATCCACTGCAAGTACTATGACAGTTAGACGGGAGGTGCGAAAACTTGGATTTCATGGTCGAGCGGTTGCGCATAAGCCACAGATCACGCCGGTAAATGTCAAACGACGCCTCGCTTGGTGTAAGGAGCGTAAACATTGCACGATTGAACAGTGGAAAAATGTTGTGTGGAGTGACGAATCACGGTACACAATGTGGCGATCCGATGGCAGGGTGTGGGTGTGGCGAATGCCTGGTGAACGTTATCTGCCTGCGTGTGTAGTGCCAACAGTAAAATTCGGAGGCGGAAGTGTTATGGTGTGGTCACGTTTTTCATGGAGGGGGCTTGCACCCCTTGTTGTTTTGCGTGGCACTATCACAGCACAGGCCTACATTGATGTTGTAAGCACGTTCTTGCTTCCGAGTGTTGAAGAGCAATTCGGGGATGGCGATTGCATCTTTCAACACGATCGAGCACCTGTTCATGACACACGGCCTGTGGCGGAGTGGTTACACGACAATAACATGCCTGTAATGGACTGACCTGCACAGAGTCCTGACCTGAATACTGCAGAGCACCTTTGGGATGTTTTGGAACGCCGACTTCGTGCCAGGCCTCACCGACCAACATCGATACCTCTCCTCAGTGTAGCACTCCGTGAAGAATGGGCTGCCATTCCCCAAGAAACCTTCCAGCACCTGACTGAACATATGCCTACGAGAGTGGAAGCTGTCATCAACTGAATTCCAACATTACAGATGGAGGGCACCACGCACTTGTTAGTATTTTTCAGTCAGGTGTCCGGATACTTTTGAACACATAGTGTATATATATGTACGTCAGTATCTGTATAGTCTAAGTTTAGTGTAGGTTTATTGATCCCCTATTGCCCGCAGAAGAAGACAGTGTGTTCTGGGGAACTTTCTTCCCCACATGTGAGACTCGAGTGGTTTAAGTGCTTGGGATACGATCTATGGCTAATTAAGAAATCTACTATACCGCGGCTGGGATCGATGTGTTTCATTCTCAACCGCTCCCTTATGTCAGGGAGGAAGCCGTGCAGACTGCGTCCCTTATCACTTACATGCAATTCACCTTACCATGCATCTAAACATCAACGTTTAAGGAGACATATCGTCCGTTCCGGTACATCGGTTATTGTGTGCTAGTCTCCCCATCCTTAACCAGTACCTTGCAGTTCTGTAATTGGTAATGATATTTGTTGGGCATATTCCGAGCGCCACATACAGTACATGCACAGAGGGGATGCTGAAGGCTCAAGATACCCTAAGTAGGATACTTCTCTGCCCTCTCCTGTCTGATGTTTTGTGGGTTACGAGGTTCTGTCTTTGAACTCACTTGCTAACCGTGAAGCTGAGTTCTAATTCAAAGAGCGCACAGTGGGTTATCCGTATGACTGGTAGAGGTAGTCTGTACTGTTTTGAATTTAGCGTCACCAGTTTATGTAGTAGTTTTTGGTTGGTTGGTTGATTTGGGGGAGGGTACCAAACAGCGGGGTCATCGGTCCCGTCGGTTTAGGGAAGGATGAGGAAGGAAGTCAGCCGTGCCCTTTCAAAAGAACCAGCCCCGGAATTTGCCTGAAGCGATCTGGGAAAATCACGAAAACCCTGGTTTGAAGAGTCGTTCTCCTGATTGCGAGCCCAGTGTGCTAACCACTGCGCCGTCTCCCTCGGCTAGTATTTTTTCTGTCTTTTCTCTTTTCATGGAAAGCAGTCGTTGCTGCCTATACATAGCTCATTATCATATCGCATTACATGAATACCATCTGCGGTATCAATGTTGTCTTTGTCGACCGCGCAAGGCGCGCCACACACATCGCCGTGGAGGCGAGACTTTAAATCAAGGATGGGCAATCCCTGGCGATGCGGGCCTGATTCACATATTTATTTAAGCTCGCAGGCCGCACGCAAACTTTTTTTGGTGAGTAATGTAGTGAAGAATTGTTAAATTGGCTATCTCAAAATTTAGTTCAGCAGATTATTTTGTTCAATATGCTACTAAAACCTTTTCGTGAACTGATCAACAAGCTACAGCGAGTTGACTCCACTGCAGATTGAACATTTCTATCGTTTTTCTCACTTATTGAAAAATATCATCACCAGTAGTGGTTCCTTCTAATGGCTGTAATGCCCATAATTCTTTCTTCCATTAAACTGCACTCTCCACCTATACTACGAACAAAAGTTTCTAAGTCAGTTGTATCTGATAAATCAGATACAAAGTCACCGCAAACGCTGAAAGGTGGCTACACTGAGTCACAGCGCCAGAGATTGCGCCAAAGAGTTTTATTCCGCCGCCTCCACTGGCAGTCGTTGTTGAGAAGTCGTCGTGGAGAGTGCTTGTTGAGAAGTTGCAGTGGGCAGTGGGAGTTCTGATGTAGCCGTGACTAGATGTGAGCATGTTGTATGCAGTTGTTCTGATGGGCTAGACAGCCGATGCTGTTCGATTGCGGATGTTGTAATGATCAGAGTGTATGTTTCGTCAATATATAAAAAGGTAAAGAAAATCATTTTTTTTTAAATTTCAAACGTGCTAAATAACAATGCCTCTTGGTCACAGGTTCAGTCAACAAAGCATCTGGCTTGTGTTCATGTATTAGAGTGTAATTCTGGTTTCTATGTGCAATTATAGTATTTCTGTTTTTTTAATTACTTCAGTGTAAATGGTGCTTAAATTACCTTGTTTATTGAGGAAGAACCGTGCCAGATGTGTACGTTGAATCACACTTCCACACACAGAACAGTTACACTTGTGTTTTGTTGTTTCGTAGGTTTTATAGTTGCTGGGGACTTAATTAATTAATTGTGTTAACAGAAGTTTTCTTTCATTCTTTGTTGTTATTCTATGCAGTCAGATTGCGTACTAATACTAGTCAGGGCCAACCGGTTACGAGACTGCGTAATCGTACAGACAGCGACGAAAATTAAAATTATTTGCATTATATTTAATTAAGCCCCCATGCAACGCTTCGAAGTGGCAGCACGATCACACAAACTTTCTTTTAATGTCATCAGCCATCGTATCAATTCGTCGAATAACCTTCGTCTCAACCAACTTATTTCTTCGGGCTCTTTTTCTTTATTGGAACGTAATACATCTGCAATGTCCAATGTCTCTACGAATTCGCCTTCAGCAAAAGGCTTCAGCCATTTGGAAGTTTTTCTACTTGTTATAAACCTGGCTTTAAATGAATTAGCGCACTGTGCCCTCCCTTTGGCAAACATTGCTTGTCCAAATTGGAAAGTAATATTTTAAATTTGTCTTTCTGCAATTGCTCTGTTGTTAGGCAATGTGTTTAGTAGAAAAGCGCCTTTTCATGTTATATTCCTTCACAACAGATAACTATTCACTACACAACAAGTAAATGGGTTTATCTTTGCACACAGTTAAGAAACAACCCTCCGTCCTGGAGTTGACGACCTTCAAGGTCACCTACTTTTCTCATGTTAACATCAGTCATTTTGCTAATGAACTCATAAACATACAACTGCAGTTAACATATAACTAGCGCAGAACCTTACGGGTGAAGAGACAAGAGACAACTAATTTATTTACCAAGTTATTGCGAAATTAACAAACAACTAACACAGAACTTTACACGTGAACCGATAACAGATAACAGATAAGAGATAACTACTTTGTTCACCAAGCTATGGCCCTTACTGCCTGTGGTATCACCGCCAGACACCACACTTGCTAGGTGGTAGCCATTAAATCGGCCGCGGTCCATTAGTATACGTCGGACCCGCGTGTCGCCACTATCAGTGATTGCAGACCGAGCGCCGCCTCACGGCAGGTCTAGTCTAGAGAGACTCCCTAGCACTCGCCCCAGTTTTACAGCCGACTTTGCTAGCGATAGTTCACTGTCTACATACACTCTCATTTGCAGAGACGACAGTCTAGCATAGCCTTCAGCTACGTCATTTGCTACGACCCAGCAAGGCGCCATATTCAGTTACCATAAGAACTATCTTCGAGAATGTATTCTGAACAGATAATATTGTGAATCATGTACCGTGAAGAGCGACGTTCATCATTAATGGATTAAAGTTAAGTATCAAACTAATTACGTCCGCTTTCTGAATTCTCATTCCTTGTTATGTTCCAGACCTCACGTCAGTATAGTTTTTCCCTCACGCCAGCCTGCGTGAGCTAAAACGCGTGCATTTCGGCCTCCACTATAGTTCAATTCTTTTATCTTGGCGGCTCGCGCATGCCCGCCCAGACGCGGGAGATTGCTGCGTTGCCAGTTGCATACGACGCACGCGCCAATAGAAGCAGCGCCATAGTATAGCATAGTTCGCAAGCTTACGTGTAGGGGGCAGCGCGCAGTTCATGAAGTAAAGCCACCACGGCCGCATTAACCCTTTCGCTGCTACAAAGACGTGCTCCCTGCATTACGCGCTGTGGGAGATTTTGTCATTGCACTGCTCGCCTGTGCAGACACATGGTGTTCCGACTGCTTTGACACTCTTTATCATTCGATTCCACAAAAACTATTTGGCCCAAAAATTAGATTTTTACACATCTTCTTGACTGATACCTTCCCCCCATAAATGACTTAATTTTGTTTCGATGTTTAACGCAGTTATTATGCAGCATTAAATATAGTAAACCTTTGCACGAAATTTTGAAGAGTTTGCAGAGGTAAAAGTCCATAGAGTATACTTTCCGTATGGTCGATTTTAGTTGCCACAATGTTGAGAATGAAATGTGGACAAGATACCTATATATTTAATTTAATTTAAGTACCACATAAGTGTCATATGTAATATTGAGAAATATTCCACCTTTCGCGACTGTAACAAAAGTTTTACTTACACTGGGCACGTTTGGCTTTATTTTAAAGCACTTCAATCAATCAAAAGGAAGTAGACAAAATACATTAAACAAAACTGTGGACTTACAAAAACATTAGGACTTGAATATACCGTCTGTCAGTGAAGTACTCAGAGCTATGTCAAATATAATTTTGTGTGTGGCACACACAAACAGCATTCATTTGCTAAAACACTGATGAGTCAACACAAACGTTGAATATTGTGCTACCGCAGAACAAAACTACGAAAGGTGACTTGGCAATGGAGGACACAAAATACAGTCCTCTTATGATGCTTCAAAAGAGAGAAACGCGTCTGGTCTAAATAAGTCGCTTATTACAGTTGCAGAAGAGGGATATACTGTATTTCAATACCATTGGTAAACCTGCGACTGTGGAACAAAAACAAGAAATAGAACATGAATACCATTGTGTATGTGACATACCTTTCACCGATGGAAGTGCTTTAAAATAAAGCCAAACGCGCCGTGTGTATATAAAACTTTTATTACAGTCGCGAAAGACGGAATATTTCTCAATATTACATACGACACCTATGTGGTACTTAAATTAAATGAGATATTGTTATACAGTAAATATTATATGAAATTTAGGTATCTTGCCCACATTTCATTCTCAACATTGTGGCAACTAAAATCGACCATACGGAAAGTATACGCTATGGACTCTTACCTCTGCAAACTCTTCAAAATTTCGTGCAATGGTTTACTACATTTAATGCTGCACATTAAAACAAAATTAAGTCATTTATGGGGGGAAGGTATCAGGCAAGAAGACGTGTAAAAATCAAATTTTTTGGCCAAATAGTTTTTGTGAAATCGAATGATAAGTGTGTCAAAGCAGTGGGAACACCATGTGTCTGCACAGGCGAGAAGTGCAGTGATGACAAAATCGCGCACAGCGCGGAATGCGGGGAGCACGTGTCTGCAGCAGCGAAAAAGTTAATGAAGAGGCAAAGCACTAGAAATTTAATTCAAACGAATAAAATTCGTGAAGTAAGGCACTCTAATATTGTTTTTAAATAAAGAAAATATTAAGCACCGCACAAGGTTTGAACTTTTAACCTTTCACTTGGCAGCCCAACACCTTAATCGTTCCGCTACCTCAGCTTATCAAACAGTGTAACTCCATAAGAACACCTCATGCAACTACTTATAAACACTGTTGGTATGACTATGAATTACTCACGCTTCGTCGAAGTACAATAGGAAATAAACAATTACCGCTGTTCTTTATTGCGAAAAAGCAGTTCGTGAGATTGAAACAAACACCTTTCCTTGCTATCGCCTGAATTAGGAGTCTTCTTGCTTGTTTGGTTTAATTAACTAATAGAATATGAAGCAATTGGTATAAAGAATGCTTTTTCCAAACTTTCTGTAAAAGAAAGTCTGCTATCAAGACATTGCTTTTGTTCTATTACTTTATTTATGACTGAACGTTTCTGAAACTGAAGACACTCGTCCGTGTTCTGCACTGCTGTCGAGATCTGGCAACGTCGTTCTCTGTTCATTGGCTGACTGTGTTTTGTGACGTCAGATGCGCAGAACGAACCTAAACTCGGCTGCCAAGATATATGACGCGCACTTTAGTAACACGGTGTTGGCTCTTCTGCTAACTTAAAACTGCCGTTTTTCATTTCGGCACATTTCGTGAGTAGTCAGTAATTTTCGCGCCATTGTCACCTACTACCAACGTTTATGATCTATCAGAGTGTGGTAGTACAGACGTAGGCAGTAAGCAGTAAATAACGTGTGTGTGTGTGTGTGTGTGTGTGTGTGTGTGTGTGTGTGTGTGTGTTGGCAGCACTGATCCAGGGGCGAAAATACTTTTTCCCCGCATCCCATCAAGACAGTGAACTGTTTCCGCCCACTCTTCACGCGGACATGACCACCAGGGGCCATAATTTCGCGCACAGGCGGAAAATTTGTTTCTCTTTGTTGTTAAAATCCAGCAGCGGTGAAACGGCACTGCACACGCGCCGAGTAGGTGAAACTTTCACTGACCCGCCTCGTGAGCTGCAAACCCTTGACGAAGCGAGCCGAGCGTCGGTGGAAATATCCGAAAATACATAGAGGGCGGAATCCAATGCGAATTTCTTCCACGTGCCTGATTGAAACCAATCGCGGGCTGCCGGTTGCCTACCCATGCTTTAAATTAATAACCAGCCAGTGCGCCACCGCGGGCCACGCTCCCTCCAGAACTCACCGACGTGTGACGTCATCGCATCGACTCCGGGATCCACGAGAAATACAGGTCCTGCAACGAACTTGTGACGTCAGACCAGTCAGCTTGCCCGTCATACTTCGCGAACGCTCGGCTCCCTGCAGGACCTGTTGTGACTTGGCAAGACAGCCAAGCCATTAGGAGGTGAAGCCGAAAGGCACGCGTTTAAGCTCACGCAGGCCGGCGTGAGGTCTGGAACAGTTAAAGGATTTGAGTCTAGCAAATAAAGTACGTCGCTGTTGGAATACTTAACTTTAATCCATAATTGGTGAACATCGGTCTGACGGTACATGCATCACAAGATAAATAGCAATTGATAATGGCGCCTTGCTAGGTCGTAGCAAATGACGTAGCTGAAGGCTATGCTAACTATCGTCTCGGCAAATGAGAGCGTAATTTGTCAGTGAACCATCGCTAGCAAAGTCGGCTGTACAACTGGGGCGAGTGCTAGGACGTCTCTCTAGACCTGCCGTGTGGCGGCGCTCGGTCTGCAATCACTGACAGTGGCGACACGAGGGTCCGACGTATACTACCGGACCGCGGTCGATTTAAAGGCTACCACCTAGCAAGTGTGGTGTCTGGCGGTGTCACCACAGGACCCATGGGAAATCGATATGTCAGTGGAAAGGTACGCACTAAAGGTCTTAACTTGGTCGTGTGTTACCGAGAGCTTGCATGCATTTAAAGGCGCAGTTAAGAATTATTAAACTCATCTGAAGTACAGGGTATTCCATTGATCTGATGACCGCCTGCCGGGAATATTGCAGGCAGGCCATGGAAGCCGTGTCTGCTGGTCGAATGGGTCCCGCGGGACCGCAGTCCGCAGTATGCTCCCCCCCCCCTTTTTTGTGGGTTTTAGCTTGAAGGCTGTACGGATATAAGTGCCTTGTCAGCCATTGTCATTCGAACAGTGAAACATGCATCACGAGTGTAACAGTGAAGTTGTAACTTCCGAACAGATTATTTCCGTAACCTCCCAATAGATTATTTCCGTGCCGGCCGGTGGCCGAGCGGTTCTAGGCGCTACAGTCTGGAGCCGCGCGACCGTGACGGTCGCAGGTTCGAATCCTGCCTCGGGCATGGATGTGTATGATGTCCTTAGGTTAGTTAGGTTTAAGAAGTTCTAAGTTCTAGGGGACTGATGACCTCAGAAGTTAAGTCCCATAGTGCTCAGAGCCATTTGAACCAAGATTATTTCCGTAACCTCAGAATAAAAAAGTGACTAATATATAACCTTTCAATAATTAACTCACTGTGAATCCAAACTGGTATGGATAGGAGAAATTAGCAAAAAACTTTAAATTCAGATGAATGACTGTCAAAAGTTATCTTTATAAGAAGAATTATTATTGGAAGATTATTGAGTGTTGTTTACATGTGCCTTTGATATAGCGATAGTACAAAATGAGTTGTTGCAAATTATATATGAGCGCGGCAATAAATAATTATAATATTTGCTTTTACCTTATACTACATCACTCAGGCACCCCCATCGTTCTCCACGAAGTTCTAAGTTCTAGGGGACTGATGACCTCAGAAGTTAAGTCCCATAGTGCTCAGAGCCATTTGAACCAAGATTATTTCCGTAACCTCAGAATAAAAGAGTGACTAATATATAACCTTTCAATAATTAACTCACTGTGAATCCAAACTGGTATGGATAGGAGAAATTAGCAAAAAACTTTAAATTCAGATGAATGACTGTCAAAAGTTATCTTTATAAGAAGAATTATTATTGGAAGATTATTGAGTATTATTTACATGTGCCTTTGATATAGCTATAGTACAAAATGAGTTGTTGCAAATTACATATGAGCGCGGCAATAAATAATAATAATATTTGGTTTTACCTTATACTACATCACTCAGGCACCCCCATCGTTCTCCACGACCGGCCTTGGTAATTCTATAGAGGACACAAGTGCTCTCTGTGAGCTATACAACTAGGCAACTGCTCTCTACGAGGGACCTGACCCAACCGACCGACTCCGACCTACTACCGCTACTGCCGACATTGCTCTCTGGTCTGCGATTCTATTGTAGCTTAAATATCGCAGGCAGCGCATGAGCAATCCATCGAAGTTACATCTGCTCGAGTGCGCTAGCAATAAATTCCTTAGTAATGGACCTCTTACAAAGTTTACGAACGCAATAAAGGCAAGAGTGAATTATTCAATTCCACAACGAGTGTTTATTTACGACTCGTATGTGCGTACAGTATGGAGATTGTTTGAACAGAAGTTTCCAAGTGTTCGAGTTCCGAGTCGTGATGCAGTTCACAAATTAGTGAATAAACGGGAAGTGTTCAAGACAAGAAGCGTAAACGATCACGTACAGTGCTCACAGAAGCTCGTCTCGATGACATTGCATACCATCTGGAAAATTCCCCTAAAAAGTCCCTTAGACGTCTTTTGCAGCAAGCACAAATATCGTGCATCTCTGTACAAAAAGGTGCTAAGCTGCTTGAGCAAGGCACTATAAAGTATCAGTAGTACAACAACTTCGACCTGGTGATCATGCACACGGGGTTAAATTTCGCAGATGGTGTTTTAAAACAAGTGCATGACGGTGATATGGATCCTTACCTCATTCTGTTTTCAGACGAGGTTTGGTTCCATTTACACCGGTATGTTAATTCCCAAAACTGTCGACATTGGAGGGCAGATAGACCTCGTGTGCTTCATAAGGATCCCCTTCATGTTCAGAAAATAGGGGTGTGGAGCGCAGTTAGTGCTGACGGATAACAGGATACGTGCAACACGCTTTGCGACCATTTTTTAATGAACTGAGTGAAAGAGAACGAAGCTTCGCATTTTTCAACATCATTTGACAAGGGCTCATACGGCCAGTGTTCCTTTGCACGCCATTCACGATGTGTTCGATGAAAGAGTGATTAGTAACAATATCTGACCCCCTAGAAGTCCTGATTGAACTCCGTGCGATTTTTATTTGTGGGCTTCACTGAAGGACAAAGCGTACACAACAAATGCTCGCACGATAGAGGAAGTCAAGGATAGTATCATTGAATCAATTAATTCAATATCTCAGAGAGAATTAGATTGTGTGATTAATAATTTGTTGAGTAAATTCAGGAATGTGTGGAAAATAATGGCAGGCAGTTCGAGCATATCCTTGCGTGACATGGGTGAGTACAAAATGTATTTGCTTACACTTCAAATGTAGTCATGTTTTACTGTCCGCCCCCGGTAGCTGAGTGGATACCGGCACGGTAGCTCAGCGTGTTGGGTCAGAGAGCTGGTTGGCCTCTGCAATATAAAAACTGAGTGAAACGATCAACAAACGAACTTGAAGGGATGTCAGGTGACGTCCGCAACCACCAAACACAACGATCAACAACGAACAAAATGGGAAAAAAAGTGGTCAGCGCGACAGAGTGTCAATCCTAAGGGCCCGGGTTCGATTTCCGGTTGGGTCGGAGATTTTCTCCGCTCAGGGACTGGGTGTTGTGTTGTCCTAATCATCATCATTTCATCCCCATCGACGCGCAAGTCGCCGAAGTGGCGTCAAATCGAAAGACTTGCACCCGGCGATTGGTCTACCCGACGGGAGGCCCTAGCCACAAGACATTTTATTTACGTTTTACTGCGGCAGTAGATGAGCGGCACGGCATCTGGTTGCCGGGCAACGGAGCGCTCGCTGCTCGGCATCTACTCACCCACTGCGCCGTACAGGCGGTCATCAGATAAATGGAACAGCCAGTAGTTACTCGCTCCCCGCCGGAGTCAGCTGCTAGCACTCGTAAGACCTGTAGTGGCACTGGCTGTGACGGACGCACCATGGCCTGCCTTTCTTGTGGTCATTGTTCGACTCGCTGCAGGCAAATGTAACCGCCTGCGCGGCTTTTCAAGTCGCTGCACACCAAGCTCTGCCCAGATCCCAGGAGACTCCCAGTGAGGAGCGAAGGACCTAGTACGGCGCTGTTTACCTGATACTAACCAGCAAGTGGTAGAAAATTGGACTGATAGGTTGTGATCCTCAGTATTACAGAGAGTGGAACAGTTACATCCAAGGACATGAAAGTTATGTATTTATCTTACTCATCTGTACACGCTCTAAATAGTGCACATACTCAAGGTTTAACCGTTTCATAATGTTTAGATGTCTGTGTCACCTCATTACCTATTGACAAACACTATCATCAAAAATGCCGTGAAGTTTTCTGTTCTGAACATGTGCGCGGTGCCGGTGTGGAGAAGAGTTTGTACCTCTTTAATTCAGACGAATTATGCATGAGAACGAGACATGCACTCGACCCCCGCCTTATCTACCAGCTAATTAATCATGCGCACAACGGTAACGGAAGGGAATGATGGTGGACCCTGCTAGTTGGTAAAATAAGGAGTGCACACTCAAAATCATTTAATAAAAATCGTAATCTACGCAAAAAAGAGAACTTTATCATAATAAACAACAGGAAATGGGATTCTGCCTATATCTACGAAATGATATGCGGATTAAATATTACAATGAGATTTATTATACATCAGAACATAAATGCACAAGTTTAGCGACACAAACAGTAGCTTAAAGGATAGGGTATACTAAAATATTATGAAAATAAGAGTTGGCTCGAGAACAAGGGGCTCTCTGGTACCGTGCGCCGCGGAATTTGAATCCCCGCCAGACGTCATGGACGTCGAAGACCCATAGAGGTCTCTGCGCCATCGCGCCGTAAGCTGTGGCGGCGCGCGCATTCTGGCCCGCATATTTTAGGCTAGGCGCAAATTGAGACGCGTATAGCGCGTGTGGCGCGACGCAGCGCAGCGCGCGTTTTTGTAGCGTCACAGACAGGTTCAAATGGGGCCACGCAAATTGCGACGCGACGCGACTGGGACGCGACACGCGCCTGCGCCAGGTCGCGCGGCGTTGTGGTTGCGGGACAGTTTCTCGCGCCACGCGTAGCGCTTGCCTCGCTAGCATCGTGGGAAATTTGAGGAGGGGAGCGGAAAAGTAGCCCGGCCATATGCTCACATCGGAACGGCGCATATCAGCAGTGTTAGTATTGCCAATACGATAAATTTTGTCTTACTGTGTACTGAATTTTATTGCCTTTGGGTAGTGTTTCGTTTTTCGCCATTTAAACACACCATCTTTCTTCGTTAGCACGTTATGCTTTTCTGTTATTTATATCTGCATAATTTTGTTTTGTTTTTCTTCTGTCAAGAAAAATGTATACTTCAGTAACTGATAAGCCATTGGCCGCTGGAATTGCACCATATGCCTCCGTGATGTTTTCAGATCGCAAGAAGGGACAGAGGGTAGTGAATAAGGAAGCAAGGAATATTATAAAATCATGTGATTAAGAATCAAGGCAGGAAAGTAAAGCAAGGCTATATTCTCGCTGCCTAGTAAGCTAGCGTATCTGTACGATCTGTTGCAAAAATTTAGAAAGGGATAATCTCCACAGGTGTGATCCCTTTGTTCTTGTGGTAAAAAGCGTCCAAGATCTGAAGTATAGAAGTTTCACTGTGATTACTCTGATATGGATGTAATAATGTAATCTGACACACTGTACTACATGCATGTGAACAACATATTTCCACTGCAAGCTAGAAACAGTCGAAAAGCAGTCACAAATAACAATGTTTTAATTGGTTCGCCGTGATGAGAAAAAGCATTTCAATTGTTGCATGGACATTATCAGCATTAATAAACTAATTATACAACAACAGGCTACACAAATGAAGAAAATGGTCAGTATTATATTAAGAAAGTAGGAATATCCTAAAAGAGTGTTATGATTAGATATATTTAATTTGTTGAAATGTGCTGCTGACAAAGGCAGATCTACTTGCATGACAATGTTTTTCGAACTCCATCTCACAAGACACACATGGCTAACTCATTCCTGTCGCGCGCATTATCCTCCGCTGCTGACAATACACTGACCATTGTGTTGTGCGACAGACCAATTCTTTATTTTTCTCAATAACAACTATTTTATTCGTGATCACGCATTGTCAGTTTGGCAAGCCCTAGGTGAGTAAACAGTATCTGGCATGTGCCTATCATTCTGCCTGAAGGAACGCTCGTCATTATTTTAATACTGCTCAGATCAAGAGAAGGAATAAAATCCTTTGGTAAGTTTCCATCCCGTCGCTCAGTGTTAAAAATACGATGGGTTACGGGGATTCCACCAAAATTCCAACAGAATTGCCAATCTGTTTATGTGTGAGTTGTTAACCTTTTCTCATTCGAAGAAGCATCACCATTTGTGAGTTCTAGGCGCTTCAGTCTGGAACCGCGCGACCACTACAGTCGCAGGTTCGAATGCTGCCTCGGGCTGATGTGTGTGATGTCCTTAGGTTAGTTAGATTTAATTAGTTCTAAGTTCTATGGGACTGATGACCTCAGATGTTAAGTCCCATAGTGCTCAGAGCCATTTTGAACCATTTGTGAGTAAAGGCCACATTTCTCTTGGTGAATGGTTTAATTGTACTTCCTTTGTCACAATCTAATTTGCCAAACTCATCTCACAGCAGCTATTGAGACAGAATTCCGAAACGGAGTGCCTCATTAAACAAGTAATTGGCAATTACAGAGGTCAATAGCTTACGAAAAACCTCATAGTATCGGTTTGCAGTAACATAAAAGAAGAAATTTCATGTTTATTTTCATACTAGGAAGCTCTTGTTTCGCTAGCTGTCGATAACTTTTTAAAAAATTACAGTCATTGGAGTGAAATAAATAAAAAAACAAGTATAAGTAGTGATATATCGCCATAGATAAGAAAATTCCGTGTGTTTAATAATTGGCAAAACACTCTCCTCCTTGTGTGCTATCATTCGCCAAACTTTCGTTTCGATGTCTCGAGCAGTTTAGGAGATACGAGAGATGTTGCGAGTATTTCATTCTCGCGGGCGTGAGATCGGGAGTGAGCGCGCTACATGGGATCCATTTTCTCGAGATCGGAGGCAGATAGAGACCTCCTCCCAAGTCTAAACAAAAATTCAACATGTTAGCTAAATTTCATACGCAGCAACATATGGTGTAACACGCACCAAACGTAAAATCATAGCGACCCCTAATTTTCGTTGCAAACTTTTTGAGTTTTGCGTAGTGTCTTACTAAAATGTGTACATCACAATAAGAATGGTCATTAGCGAGGTGATGGGCACTTCGTCACGAAGTTGACATATAACGCTACTAGTAAGACAAAAATCATATATTTTCAGAGAATAGTTTCTGTAAAATCGTTTGAGAAAGATAAGAGGTTGCGCGCGCTTCGGTTCAGTCAGCGCAGAGCGTCGCCAATCGGCGCGTGCGAAGTAAGGTGTACGAGTGAGGGCGCCAGAGTGGAACACGTGGTTCCAGCGGACAATAGCGGCGGCCCCGATAGCGCACTTACGCGCCTGCCTCGCGGTCAGTCTAATCTCTCGTACGTCCGTTTTCACCTCGCTTCGCGCTAGGCAGCTTACTTCCTTGTTCTGCGTACGAGTGGACGTGTTTGTTTCCTTGTGACTCCGTTGTTCGGTCTTGTTGTATTCGTTCTGTGCTTCGCTGGTCGTGTCCGTCCTCTCCCGTTGTGTTGTTGTTCGCGGGCATCTCCGCGTGTCCCGCCGAGCTTTCCGTCGTTGCTACCCCGCGACCGTCCTGGTTGCAGTTACAACAGGCCCCTACTCTCTGTGATGCAATAGACTGACGATAAAGACTGGAGGTCCTGATGAATCAAATATTAATCTTCCGACTACATAGCAGTATCGCAATTAGTAGTGAGGGCTCAAATGGGATCACATGGAGAAACAAGCAAAGTGTACTTGTAGCAAAGCTAGCGCGTGTGCTGCTGAGGGATTCAGTATAAAATTGATTAGGTCCTACAATGCCGGAGCCGCAAAATACTGTACCAGTACTGAAATCTCCAGCACGTCGTCGGTAGGCAGCGTCCTTTTGATGTAGGCGCCGACTCCTGTCATGCCAACTCTGTGTCAAGCCCTGGCCGCGAAGGCTGTCCAAGAATTCTAAGTTCTTCCGAAAACGAGCGACGAAGGCGCAAGACCGCCCGACTCCGAGGAAGATCAGATCCCGAATCCTCTGCCCGCGCAGTGCAAGAGCGAAGCCAACATTTCTCTACTCCCTACTCTCCTCGAAAACTGCGAATCAGCATTCAGTTCTGATTCCAAAATTCCCCCACACTGTCTCACAACATCGTTCGCGCCAATAGCGAGCGTTCCCTCCAATTTCGAGCAGGACTTTATGACGTCATCTAGCCTCAGTTTAAGTTGACCAATCATGCCTCTGCTATCCGGCTGAGGGCACTGAACTTGCCATTTTACCGGCTATGAAAACAACCTGCCTAGACCACCGGCCATCCGGCGCCAGACAGTCCACAAGTATTCTCAGAATCTAGAGGACAATGCAGTCAGTCAGTGCCAGGAGTCTTCGTCCGGACGCGCCGGAACAGTAAACACATAAACTGTGGCGACATTCAGACGTCTCGCAGGTCGTTTCGCCCTGCATACACTAGGCGAACCTCGACCAATGTCAGCCGTTCCGCAGGCGCTTAAGCCCATTGTATGAACCCCTCAGAATTCAGGGAAGTGCAGCCCCCAACCGGAAACGCAGTGTGCCGCATCCTCTGATGCTCGCCTCGCACAGGCCACCCAGGGAACTAACCCAAGATGTTTAGGAATCAAGTGAAAAGCATTTTTTGAGCTCTCAGTACAAATACCCTCATTACAATAACCTTATTCGGTCTGTTACTACCGTGCAGTGACATACAACATTAATAAAATTGATGGAAATGAGACATGAGCATGGAACTTCTCACATGGTCCAGTCACATAACGTGACCAGTGCCTATGTCTGACTTAAAGGTGCCGTAACTATTCACAGATGGAAGGTCGCAGCACTAGCAGTGGAAGCTATACAGGGTGTTACATAAAGGTACTGCCAAACTTTCAGGAAACATTCCTCACACACAAAGAAAGAAAATATGTTATGTGGACATGTGTCCGGAAACGCTTACTTTCCATGTTAGAGCTCATTTTATTACTTCTCTTCAAATCACATTAATCATGGAATGGAAACACACAGCAACAGAACGTACCAGCGTCACTTCAAACACTTTGTTACAGGAAATGTTCAAAATGTCCTCCGTTAGCGAGGATACGTGCTTACACCCTCCGTCGCATGGAATCCTTGATGCACTGATGCAGCCGTGGAGAATGGCGTATTCTATCACAGCCGTGCAAAATACGAGCACGAAGAGTCTCTACATTTGGTACCGGGGTTGCGTAGACAAGAGCTTTCAAATGCCCCCATAAATGACAGTCGAGAGGGTTGAGGTCAGGAGAGCGTGGAGGCCATGGAATTGGTCCGCCTCTACCAATCCATTGGTCACCGAATCGGTTGCTGAGAAGCGTACGAACACTTCGACTGAAATGTGCAGGAGCTCCATCGAGCATGAAGCACATGTTGTGTCGTACTTGTAAAGACACATGTTCTAGCAGCACAGGTAGAGTATCCCGTATGAAGTCATGATAACGTGCTCCATTGAGCGTAGGTGGAAGAACATGGGGCCCAATCAAGACATCACCAACAATGCCTGCCCAAACGTTCACAGAAAATCTGTGTTGATGACGTGAAAGCACAATTGCGTGGGGGTTCTCGTCAGCCTACACATGTTGATTGTGAAAATTTACAATTTGATCACGTTGGAATGAAGCCTCATCCGTAAAGAGAACATTTACACTGAAATGAGGATTGACACATTGCTGGATGAACCATTCGCAGAAGTGTGGATGCCAATCAGCTGCTGATAGTGCCTGCACACGCTGTACATGGTACGGAAACAACTGGTTCTCCCGTAGCACTCTGCGTACAGTGACATAGTCAACGTTACCTTGTACAGCAACAACTTCTCTGACGCTGACATTAGGGTTATCGTCAACTGCACGAAGAATTGCCTCGCCCATTGCAGGTGTCCTCGTCGTTCTAGGTCTTCCCCAGTCGCGAGTCATAGGCGGGAATGTTCCGTGCTCCCTAAGACGCGGATCAATTGCTTCGAACGTCTTCCTGTCGGGACACCTTCGTTCTAGAAATCTGTCTCGATACAAACGTACCGCGCCACGGCTGTTGCCCCGTGCTAATCCTTACATCAAATGGGCATCTGCCAACTTCGCATTTGTAAACATTGCACCGACTGCAAAATCACGTTCGTGACGAACACTAACCTGTTGATGCTACGTACTGATGTGCTGTAGAGCAATGAGTCGCATGTCAACACAAGCTCCGAAGTCAACATTACCTTCCTTCAATTGGGCCAACTGGCGGTGAATCGAGGAAGTACAGTACATACTGACGAAACTAAAATGAGCTCTAACATGGAAATTAAGCGTTTCCGGACACATGTCGACATAACATCTTTTCTTTATTTGTGTGTGAGGAATGTTTTCTCAAAGTTCGGCCGTACCTTTTTGTAACACCCTGTATAAAGCAAGTCGTGGGGACGCAGAAAATAGTGCAGTCGTCGTCGTAATGCGGAAATGGAGCGATTTATCTCGCCTGGAGAAGGGCATGAGCATTGGTTTTCAGGCTAGGTTTGTAAATCGTTCGGGCACCCCTGTATTTAATGTATATGTGAATGGCAAAATGTCACTATCCAGAACTGACACAGAGGCAACTGTTGTGCATCACAGATCATAGATGACAGGGGTAAACGACGGCTGCAAAGATGTGTACCAGCGAACAGATGTGCAACTGTTGATCAACTGACAGCCCAGATGAACCAAGGAGCTACCAACAGTGTCTTCTCGACGAACATTCAGCAAACGTTGTTGCGTATGTGCCTCTGCTGCAGGCACCTAGTTGGTGCACCGATGCTGGTTGCTGTTCGTCAGCAACGCAGGCTGGAATTTGCACGCCAATACCGCAACTAAACGTCCACTTAGGTGGTGGCTTTCTCAGAAGATCACGTTCTGTGCTCCATCAGAGTTGACGTATATAGCTCAGCAACAATTGTCGCAAGTGTCCAGGCCGAAGGAAGAAGCGTTAAGATCTGGGGAATGTTTTCGTGGCATTCCCTGGATGATGTCGTCATTCTAGATGGCACAAGGGATCAACACGAGTGTGCATCTATCCTTCGGGGCCTTGCCCACCCCTGCAATGCAGTTTGTTTTTGCCCCAGAATGATGCCATCTAGCAACAGGACGATGCAATGTATCACACAGCTTGCAGTGTACTTGCATAGTTCGAAGAGCACCAGGATGCATTTACCTAACTCTCCTGGCCAGCAGACCCCCCAAATTTAAACCCAATCAAGAATCTGTGAGGCCACCTTGATTGAACTGTTGGCACCATGGATTCTCAACCTAAAAACCTCGCGCAGCTAGCCACGGTGCTGGAGTCGATATGGTTCCACATCCCTGTTGGTACTGTTCAGAAGCTCTTTGACTCTCTTCTTACACGTCCGCGCTGCAAAGGGTTGTTCGGGATTATGACAGGTAGTCACATTGATGTGGCTGGACTTTGTATGCTGAAAGGAGGAGAGGAGAACTCATATATTATTTCCGATATTGCTAAGGATTTTTCCTCGCTAGCGGAGTTGCAAAGAGGAGCGCGCAACTTCATACAGACTACTTCCAAGTTGCAGATAAAATCTTTCAGGGTGCTAGGCTGTCTTATGTTCTTCAGGATCTTGAAGTGTTAACGGTTAGCTGAGTAGTACAATATCCTGAAGAAGACCCCAGCAGGGGTCGAAACGCCGATCGTGTAGAAAAAACATGACGCAGCCTAAGAACCCAGAAGATTTTACCTTCTATGACAACGGCTGTGAAATCCCGCAGATTGACTTCAGATTCCCTTGAATGAGAAGCAGTAGCTGCGATTCTAGATATAACATTGGTGGCCTGGAGAGCAGTGTGCTAACCACAGGACCCTCCAGACTTAATTCCAATGACGCTTCAAGCTTAGGATGACTCAGCGTTGATCTGCAGCGCTTGGTCCACCTGGGTAACCTGAGGAGCTGCGATTCGAGAGATAACATTAATGGCCTGGAGATCAGTGAGCTAACCACAGGCCCCTTCAGGCTGAACTCCAAAGACGTTTCAAGCTGAAGATGACTTAACGCCGATATACATCGAGCGGTCCAACTGGCTGACCTGCATCGTGGTTGACTGCACAGTGTAGTCAGGAAGTGGAACGGGTGATTTCTGAGGACAGGACCTGTCATCTTTGCAATCGGCCTCACAATGGATGATCAGCTCAGATGTGCTGATCTAATAGTGACAACCTAATGAATGTCAAGTCTGAACGATATAACAGACATATTGGAAAAATAACAAATGTTTGTGTCAGAGACCGGAGAGTTACAAATGTTCGTCTGTGTTTCAAAATGTTGACAGGTTGCAGAAAATAAAATATGCAGATGTCGAGGTGGTTGGAAAAAAAGAAGAAAAAAACGGAAAAAGTTATTTTAACCAGAGAATTGTAAGAGTTTTGATTTATACAGGTAATTGTAATTTTGGTGATAGTTTGGATGTGAGTAATGGCGGGCAATATCTCTGCCAAAGAGGTTGCGCTGCACGAGACTGTTAGCGGAACCGTTACTTGTGAGTGAAGTGCAGTCTTGCAGAGAAAGAAGAGGAGTCGAGTTGCATCTTGTGATGGAGTAAAATGTTTTTGGGCTGTGCTGTGTGCCAGCAATAATTTTCTCATATTATTTTTCATTTGTGGAGAGATATTTTGTAAATTCATTCAGAAGACTTCAAAAGGTACTGTAATAGCGCATTTGCCGAGAAATCCAAGCATAGTAATTAATTTGGTCAGGGATTTAAACTTGGAGAGTTTTGTTATAGTGTAACAATGTGTGATTTACTGATTTTTTTTCTAAGATGGACAGCATATGTGTTTGTAAGAAAGTAAAGAGAATTTTTCCAGGTTTTTCCACTGTTAATCTAGGGTCAATTTTTAATATTTCAGGTGTTACAATATTTTGTCTTAGTGATAAAAAGTTTTGTTAATAAATTTACTTTATTGTTTTTCCATCAATCAGCATTCGTCTTTATTTCAAGTTTCACATGTATAATTTTGCTTTCCTGAGTTTCTCAATAACAAAACTTTAATGACAATGATCATTGCAGTGATGAGATTTATTGGCACAGAAGTTCTGTGGATATCTATGCTGTCTAAAGCACACATTGCACATGGCGTTGCCAGCAGTTTGAATTTTTATTTTTTAACTAGCGTAGCAGCAGACACAGTAGTTTGGAGACAGCAGCAAAACAGCAGTTATTCATTGTGCAAACAGGTAGGCCATTTATAATTTACAGGTGATACAATTAACATTTCAGCAGTGACATATTTTTCAGACAAGGTATTTTTGGTAGTTATTTATATTTCATATTTTTCTCGCAGTGATATTGCTTGTATTATTGCTGACAGGACCGTTTTCTTAAATTTAACAGAACACACTCTACTCCCACCACGAGCGTTGCAGTACACAGTTAGATGTTGCATTTTTGAGTGACTTTTGCATTGCTGGTCACTTTTCAAGAATTACAAGATTGCATATGAACTTAAATACGAGGTTAGCTGTTTCTGTAATCACAAGCTTAACTTCACATTATCACACATACAAAATACCAGTAAATATAACTATACATTACCATACTGCAAAAACTAATTAAACACTTTCAGGACGTAGATTTAAATCTCTGCACTCCAATTTGGGGTGCACTCAGCCTCGTGATGCCAATTGAGGAGCTACTCGACCGAATAGTAGCGGCTTCGGTCAAGAATACCATCTTACGACCGGGAGAGCGGTGTGCTGACCCCACGCCCCTCCTATCCGCATTCTCCACCGAGGATGACACGGCGGTCGGATGGTCCCGGTACGTCACTTATGGCCTGAAGACGGGGTGCTCTCCAAGTTACCTGTCTTCTTCCCCGTTCCATTTGCAAACAGTGTGCGGGAAGTATCATTATCGGTAAGCCACCGTATGAGCTCTAATTTTTCTGCTTTCCTCGTTACGACTATTACGAGACACGTGTGTGGAATATGTAATAGGTTTGCTGACTCTTCTTGGAATGTACGCTCTCAGAAGTTGGACAGTAAACCTCCCTGTGATGCACAGTGCCTCTTTTAAAGCGTACGTTGCTGGAGCTTGTTGAACATCACTGTAAAGCTCACGCGCGTTGTAGCCATCACTTCCAGTAGTAGCAGACTACGCCATTGTTCACTGGTCGACAGCGAAGTCAACTCGGGAAACTAATTACAACTACACTTCTCCCAGATAGTGTCCATTAGCTTGACCAGTACTTCACACCACACGAAATTTACTAGCCACATACACTGATGAGCCACGACATTATAATCTCCGTCTTAAGGGCGCGTCGATCAACCCTTAGAACGCAATAAAGCGATGACTTTGCGTAGCATGGATCCGACAAGTTCTTGGTAGGTTTCTGGAGGTATCTGGCACCTGATGTCTACACACAGGTCACGCAGTACCCCTAAATTATGGACCGGTGGTTTCTGGGTACGGATCTGGTGCAATACCGTCCCAGGTGTGTCCCATAGGATTCTTATGAAGAAAATTTGATGGCCACGACATTAATGTGAGCTCCCTGTAATATTCCTCAAACCGCTGTGGCACTATTCGGGCCTTGCGACAACGACAGTTATATCGCCGGTGGATGCCTTCGCCACCAACTGAGACATCAAGCATGAAGGGAACCAAGTCGTCAGCAACAATGTGCACGTACTTCAGAGCTGTCATGGTGCTTACGATTACTGCTACGGTTTCTATGTGACTGATTCCCATCACAAACCTTAATTGTAAAAATAATACCAGTTCTATTAATCACAGAATATCAGGATTACTTTTCGTGAGCTTTATTTGCGAGTGTCGTTCAATAATCAAAGAGACAAACTTGTCTGGAGAAAAAAGCGTTTATTTTTACAAAATAATACGTTTTCTACTTTTCAACATAATCCACTTGAACATTTATGCACTTGTTCCAAGGGCCTACAAGCTTTTTTATTCCGGCTGCAAGGAACTCTTTATCTTGATGTTTGAACCAATTTCCCACAAACTTTTTCACTTCCTCGTTTGCCCTGGATCCACTTCCCATGTAATGCCTCCTTCAGTGCACCATACAAATGGAAATCACTAGGTGCTAAATCAGGACTGTAAGGGCGATGAGGCAGTACTTACCAGCCCATTTTTTGGAAAATTTCAAGGGGTTAGTTGAACAATATGAGGACAGGCGGTGTCTTGCTGGGGAATCACACCTCTCCTCTGAGAGCCACGACGTCTCGCTCTCAAAGCTGGCTACACCTTGTTTAAAATCAAATCCGAGCAGTATTGGCTGCTCATTGTACGCTGCTCTTAGAGATAATCACAAAAAAACTGGACCTTCAGCATCCAAAAACACTATCAACGTGACTTTTCCTGCTGATGCTTGGGTTTTGAATTTTTTCTTGACAGGTGAGTTGGTGTGCTTCCACTCCATGCTTTGTTTTTTTTTATTGTGATTCATAATAGTGAACCCAAGTTTCATCACAAGTTAAAATTTTGCTGAGGAAGTGCCCACCTTCTCTTTCATAACGTGCTCTATGCACACTCTCAACCTTGTTTCCTCGTGTAGCCGCGTCAACTCCTTTGGGACCGAACTTGCACATGTTTTGCGGTACTTCAGCTTGTTACAGATAATCTTATCAACTGTAATAGTACTAACTTGAACCTCATCAACTATGATTTCCATAGTCACACGGCAGTCGGCACGAAAAATGTCATCAATTCGACTTTCAAGTGAGGGAGTTTAAACTGCAACTGGTTGGACAAGACAGTGTTTGTCTGCCACTGAGTCGCGACCATTTTTGAACTGCTCTACGCACTTGTAAAAATCTTCATGATTCATACAACCTTCACCACGAACTTTAGACATTCTGCAGTATATATGCACTGCTTTCTGGCCTTCAGCAAGTAAGAAACAAATAACAGATCGTTGTTCAACTAATGCGGACGTTTCAAGCGGACTCACCATCTTCAAATGTATTTTTGAGGTTATAAACAAAACAAATTTGATACATCAGCTGATCAGGACTCATCCCAGTGATGTCAACCTAAAGCCATAAAAGTAACAGTCTTGCCCTTCTAACAGTTTTTTCCACAGACCAATTTGTCTCTTTAATTATTGAATGACCCTCGTATTACTTTGTTTTGTGTCTGCCCACTCGTCTAATATAGGGTGCCTAGAGAGCTGTTTTCTTGGATCGCTAGACAACAATTCAAGCAAATCGTATTATGGAGTTTATTACAGCAAGTTAAATTGACAATACTTAACTTCGCAAATTCACAAAGGTGTGTCACAAGCAAATGGCGACATGTAAATAATTAACGTCCTTTGGTATATACAATTTCAATGCAAGCAAAACAATACAGTTCGTAAGTCAATCCTGGAGCGTTTATATGATGGCTTGTATTTCACTCCGGGTGCGGCCTTTTTTTTCCTTTATTGGATTTCGAACCGAGGGGGGAGGGGGGGGGGAGGCGGGCTGGCAGCAGCACAGAAAAGTTAAAAAACAGAATTAGGAGATATAACAATAAAAGCAAGCGATAAAATGGTGACTGTTAAAAACTGAAGCAAGGCGAAAGAGTTGCGAAGAAAATATAAAAACAAAAGGTCGATAATGCTGATTAAAAGATAGTAAGTAGACAGGCACAATTAAAAAACACGGCGACAGACTGCTTTCTGTTCGCAACAGGTAAAAAGAAACCTAGCGACAGCCACAACACTGACAGGAGACGCACAACACTGAACACTCACTTAAAATAGCACTATAGAGGCGACATGGTGGCAGATGGAGGTGGGAGGAGGACCTAGATCGATGAGAGGAAAGAAAGGGGGGAAGGAGAGGAAAAGAAAAAAGGGGGAAGTCGATGGAGGGAGAGGACATAGAAAAGGGGGGGCAGGACAGACGCAAGAAGGAGTGGGGGAGGCAGCGGAAGAGAAAGCAAAAGGACTCAGTGGGAGAGAAGGGAGTCAGAGAGAGAGTAGGTGGGGAAAAAACAGGATGGAAGGGGGGGGGGAGCGGGACCATGGAAAAAGGACAGAGGGAGGAAGGGGGAGGTGAGGATCAGAGTTTATAGGAGGGATAAATGGAGGGAGAAAGGGCATCATCTGGGAGGGGAAGTTGATGGAAGCCATCTTGGGAAAGGAGATGAAGGGTCTATAGGTGGAGGATAGACGGGACACAATGGTGAAGGTGTGGCAGAGGATGGGGGGGGGGGGGCTGGAGAGGAACAACCAGGGGATGATGGCGATCAAGTTGGTGGGAGGTGTAGAGGACACAGATATCTTTGAGGAAAAGGAGCAGTTGGGGGAAACGAATCAGGTCATAGAGGATCCACTTGGGGGGCAGGAGGCATATACAGAAGGCGAGGCAGAGTGCATGGCGCTTGAGGATCTGGAAGGACTTATAGAATTTGGGGTGGGTGGATACCCAGGTGGGACTGGCATAACAGAGGATGGGACGGATTAAGGACTTGTAGGTGTGGAGGATGGTAGAGGGGTTCAACCCCCATGTATGACCAGAGAGGAGTTTAAGGAGTCGGAGACAGTTGTGGCCTTTGGATTGGATAGAGTGGAGATGAGGGATCCAGGTGAGGAGACGGTCAATGGTGAGACTAAGGTAGGTAACGCTGGGGGAGAGGCGGATACGACGGGTGCAGATGGTAAGGGAAAAATCAAGGAATCTGGCCACGGCTAGGCGGCGCGGCTCTTATATTCTCTTTGTGTAGAGGCCGCTCCTGTGTCGGTGTCGTCCTTGAGAGAGCTTCGTCAGCGTACTATCGGCTGACGTCGTCTCACAGCCCTCTCTGCTCTTCTGTTCTTGATCATCATGCCGGCGCTTGTCGTTATGCCGGAACACTTTGAAGTAAACAGAATATTGGGAGATGGATTCTTACTCAGGCACTATAGTGCATATCATTACTCAACAGAGGCTAGCTAGCGCGTTCGTGTCAACTTGGTTCTGGTCTTCACAGCGCAGGTCAGACAGCACAATCTCCAGATGTTTCTTGTTTGTGGTTGCAGCCTCATCTGACTAAATCATGTGTCTAACAACACTGACGCTGACTTTTTGTGAATGTTAAAAAAATGGCTCTGAGCACTATGCGATTTAACTTCTGAGGTCATCAGTCGCCTAGAACTCAGAACTAATTAAACCTAACTAACCTAAGGACATCACACACATCCATGCCCGAGGCAGGATTCGAAACTGAGACCGTAGTGGACGCGCGGTTCCAGACTGTAGCGCCTAGAACCGCACGGCCACTCCGGCCGGCTGTAAATGTTATTCCCGAGACGCATTGTTGGACTGACAAGGAGAGGCCGCCAATTGTGAAATTCAGATTCGATTCATACTGCGCATAATAAAAGCTCATGGCCAGAGGTGTAATGTGGCAAAGCACCAAGATGCACTTCTCAGCCATTGTCGAGAAAATCGACAGTTAAAAGAAACCGTTGTGGTGAAATACTCTCTACGATTAATATTTTTCTACAGCGTCGTGGCGCAGCGGTAAGCGCTTGGGTTCGTAATCCGAAGGTCGCCGGATCGAATCTCGCGCTGTGCTACCCTTTTTTTATTTTTTTAGTATTTGTTTTTTATAATTCAAATATAAAATTCCCGGCAATCAGTTGCAACAATTATGCATATAATAAGTTGTTGAAAGTCGTTTGTCGTGGAAAAACTGGCAACATCATTATGTTTTCCGCAAACAAAGTTGTATTTCACAAATGTTATTAATTGTCTTCAAAATGTTAACCACGTATAGTTAACGGAAGACGTAGAAACGATATTCCGAAACGAATACGTATAGCGTAAGTCAAACGTTCGAATTAGAATAGAGACCCCACGAACACAAATTTGCTGTGGCAGGTATGAAATATAAACTCCGTTACTCGCTCGTTACACTTGAATGACAGATGTTGAATGGGCCGAAACGAGCCGCCGCATAACAGCGTAGTTGCCTGCTAACTTCGAAAGAAAGTAGATGCGGTCCCTAGCGCAACTTATAACATTGTCGAAAATCAGTGCGGACGGGAGAGCTTTGGTACACCCTGTTAAAAAAAACGGAAAAATGGAGGCGGTACAATTGGAGAGCGATCCGCCTTCACCAACATGCATAAGCAATTCATTAATACTTTATATATATGTATATTTGAATTACAAAAAACCAATAATAAAAAAAAAATTGCATGGCGCGAGATTCGATCCGGCGACCTTCGGATTACGAACCCGAGCGCTTACCGCTGCGCCACGACGCGGTAGAAAATTATTAACCGTCGAGAGTATTTCACCGCAACGGTTTCTTTTAACTGTCGATTTTCTCGACAACGGCTGAGAAGTGCATCTTGGTGCTTTGCCACATTACACCTCTGGCCATGAGCTTTTATTATGCGCAGTATGAATCGAATCTGAATTTCACAATTGGCGGCCTCCCCTTGTGAGTCGCATTGAGCGACTTCCCATCAGTGGCTGAAATGTCTCACACCAAGAAGTGCCTCGCAGTGTGTGTATATCAAAGTGTCACCTCTCCTCTGGCAGTCTGCACAATCCACGCTTTTGATTGGTTAGGTATAATTTTCGGTACTTTCAGTTACTTGCTATCACTTTTTGTTACTCATGAGCAGATGCCACCAGACTTCTTCCATAGCAGGCCAGATAACTGACAAGTGGACGAGCGCGAGCCGCATAATGATTCTGTACAGTTCTCAGCAAGCCAGAACGAAAGCTCTGGGTAAAACGACGAGAAACTGAGGTCAGTATACCGTGTTGATCATGCGTGAGCAGCATGCAATGAATCAAAACAAGAACAACCAAAATATGTATTTACTAAAAAAATTACTAAAGATGGTGGCGTTAGCAAAAAGATAGATCAGACCGAGTGTGCACATATCCAAATCTCACAATCTACGCAGCTTTCAACATATCGTCAACGGTCTGTTTCGCATTGCTGCAACCTATCAAGAGAACTGCTTTAAAATGTTCCTTAGTCAGTCTCGTTCGGTGCATCGTCTTAAGGTACTACACTCTTGAAAACGTTTGCTCACAGACATATGCGGCAAATGGCTTGGGTTTCGGAAACTTGACATCCGTAGCAATAAAATTCAGGACGTTTTCCTTTTCTGTGCTTCTCTTTCAATTTGTTTGTAAATCACTAAGCTCCAGTTGTAATTTAGCTAGCATATCATCGAGGTTACAGTAAAATGGAGTCTGGAACAGAAGAATGCCACCCTGTCAAATTCTGTAAATCTCTCCAAAAAGTGTTTCTTCAAGTCACGAATAATCTGTATTTTCGGTAAATAAACGTTGACATCGTCGGTCGATTATTGCACAATCCACCTGTGCTTGAAATAATGACAGCTTTCTCCGAAATCCTTTGCTGATTCTTTAGAGATCATAGACGATGTTACCCTTTTCCTGAAGTTTCAAGGTCAGTTCATTCAGATGGCATGTGATGTCTACCAAAAATGACAACTTTCACAGTCATCAGGATCTGACAGCTGTGGATCAGTTCTTTTTTTTTTAATTAGAAAAAACATCTGTTTCAATTTGGAGCTTGTAAAAAAACGGAAAAGGGCTTTATCGCAGTTGAGTCACCTCACTGCAGGCTGATAAAGCAGATCACAGAATTCAGAACCATTTTTTCAAGAAGAGCATGAAACTGACGGTGATTGAGTGAATGTTTCCGAATGAATTTCATACGAGATAATACGGGTCAGCCGGCCGCGGTGGTCTCGCGGTTCTAGCGCTCAGTCCGGAACCGCGCAACTGCTACGGTCGCAGGTTCGAATCCTGCCTCGGGCATGGATGTGTGTGATGTCCTTAGGTTAGTTAGGTTTAAGTAGTTCTAAGTTCTAGGGGACTGATGACCACAGATGTTAAGTCCCATAGTGATCAGAGCCATTTGAACCATTTGAATACGGGTCAAGGGTCCGTGTAAAGTGTTTGCAGCATGATATGAGAAAACGTCCGCTGATTCTCATGCAGTAAGATATCCGGATATGTATGTCGGGATGCTTGCAATGAGCAAAATTTGGATGTTAAAAAACTTTCTAAAGCAATTGCATCGTAATTCCGAAAAACACAGGCATTCCAATATCGCATTTATTCGCCGACACCGGGCAAGCGACAATTAAAATAGCTCAGCTGTACCGCAATGTATATAAGAAATGTACGAGTCTAGGTTGTTGACACATGGTTGACAACATATGGACGTTTGGGTCTGCCCATAAATCGTGCTCGAATAGCCTAATGCCAGTCAGCCTTCAGTGGCGCAACGGTTCGGACGGTGTTTACGTCCCTCCCGCACGTGTGCGCGAGAGGTGTTTGCGTTAAGTGTGCAGCGGTGAGCCGCGGTAATACATAGAACGAATCTGGGCCTTGTCGTTCCGCAAATTGATACTGAAATTTAGTTTTGTTAACGAATATGCTCGACCGAAGGCTTACGAGATAGAACGTTAACTACGGGACGAGGTAAAAATCGAACCCGACGTTCTAGTTGGAATACACTTGTCTACAGGGTGGTCTGTTGATAGTCACCGGCCAAAATATCTCACAGAATAAGCATCAAACGAAAAAACTACAAAGATCGAAACTCGTCTAGCTTGAAGGGGGAAACCAGATGGCGCTATGGTTGCTCCATTAGATGGCGCTGCCAAAGGTCAAATAGATATGAACTGCGTTTTCTAAAAATAGGAACCCCGATTTTTTTATTACTTATTCGTGAAGTACTTAAAGAAATATCAATGTTTTAGTTGGTCCACTTTTTTCGCTTTGTGATAGATGGTGCTGTAATAGTCAAAAACATATGGCTCACAATTTTAGACGAACAATTAGTAACAGGTAGGTTTTTTAAATTAAAATATAGAACGTAGGTACGTTTGAACATTTTATTTCGGTTGTTCCAATGTGATACATATACCTTTGTGAACTTATCATTTCTGAGAACGCATGCTGTTACAGCGTGATTACCTGTAAATATCACATTAATGCAATAAATTCTCAAAATGATGTCCGTCAACCTCAATGCATTTGGCAAAACGTGTAACGACATTCCTCTAAACAGCGAGTAGTTCGCCTTCCGTAACGGCTCTGAGCACTATGGGACTTAACTTCTGAGGTCATCAGTCCCCTAGAACTTGGAACTACTTAAACCTAACTAACCTAAGGACATCACACACATCCATGCCCGAGGCAGGATTCGAACCTGCGACCGTAGTGGTCGCGCGGTTCCAGACTGTAGCGCCTAGAACCGCTCGGCCACCTTCCGTAACGTTCGCACATGCATTGACAATGCGCTGACGCATGTTGTCAGGCGTTGTCAGTGGATCACGATAGCAAATATCCTTCAACTTTCCCCACAGAAAGAAATCCGGGGACGTCAGATCCGGTGAACGTGCGGGCCATGGTATGGTGCTTCTACGACCAGTCCACCTGTCATGAAATATGCTATTCGATACCGCTTCAACCGCACGCGAGCTATGTGCCGGACATCCATCATGTAGGAAGTACATCGCCATCCTGTCATGCAGTGAAACATCTTGTAGTAACATCGGTAGAACATTACGTAGGAAATCAGCGTACATTGCACCATTTAGATTGCCATCGATAAAATGGGGGCCAAATATTCTTCCTCCCGTAATGCCGCGCCATACATTAACCCGCCAAGGTCGCTGATGTTCCACTTGCCGCTGCCATCGTGGATTTTCCGTTGCCCAGTAGTGCATTTTATGCCGGTTTACGTTACCACTGTTGGTGAATGACGCTTCGTCGCTAAATAGAACGCGTGCAAAAAGTCTGTCATCGTTCTGTAATTTCTCTTGTGCTCAGTGACAGAATTGTACACGACGTTCAACCATCTGGTTTCCCCCTTCTAGCTAGGCAAGTTTCGTTCTTTGTAGTTTTTTCGTTTGACGCCTATTTCGTGAGATATTTGGCCCGGTCACGATCAATGGACCACCCTGGTCTATGTCAAACTCATCAATGAAGCGATATGTGACGAACTACTACTCCAACACCGACAAGGACTTTGTTTGTGTCATTCGGAGGGAATGTTGGAGCCGTTACAGTTGAACACACTGGCATGGGGCTACGAACGATCCGCGTCTTTGAGCTCCCATTCGAAGTGGCAGAAGAATTGGTGACAGACGCCCTGCGGCCTTACGAAACGGTACTATCCCATGTGGGTGAAGAATGGGCGAGTTTCAAAATGTATCCTGTCCTCAATGGCGTCAGACAAATATGGATCGAACTCCGAAAACATGTTCCGTCATACTTGTACATCGCTGGTTGTTGGGCGATTGTCATCTACGACGGACAACCTAGGACGTGCTCTGGGTGTACTCAGCAAAGATTGTTAACAGCTGCCACGGGATGATCCACCATTCACACCGCATCATACTGTGCTCCCCATGGCCTATGTCTCCGAATTATGCGACGACGTAGGCCGCGAGACAGAAACGTACCGGAACGTACAGACAGAGGCAGATCGTGGCGAGCCAAGGAAGGACGACGTTGCGCTGGACCGCCTGCAGCAGTCACAGGACGCCCTCTCTTCGGTGCCGCTTGTGGCCCCTTCAGATAAGGAATTACAGACATCGGTAATTCGACAGCGCACGATTCCGATGTCCCCAATGAACAACCAGATGCCATGCTGATCTCTGATTCCGAGGCTCGGCAACGAAAACAGCGATCACCCCAAAACACCGGAAGAAGCGCCGCCTCACGGTGGAGAACGACCAATCTGGTCCAGCAAGCAATTCTCAAGCGTTTTCGGGTACAGAGCAGACGACCATGGATACAGAAGAAATGCCAGCGTGGGTGAAAGTGTGGCCAGCAGGACAGCAGCACGACCTTCCGATGACGATGCTTCAGAAACAGCGGAGGAGTTTGATCGACGGCAACAGGCTACTGAGGAGGTTACGGCGCCTACAACGCACGACAACGGTGGGCCGCTAGGGGACTAGCCAGAACACCCACCCGCGTGGGGAACAGATGATGAGAACAACGGCAGACCATATGAGGGGACGGCGGGGAAGTTAGAAAGAAAGCGGCCTGTGTAGGGAAGAATTAGCGACCTTAAGGCGCCCTATTTACGTTGACAGCCATGCAACAAGCTTATCGGTTAGCGTCTTAACATCAGTAGCATTGGGACGCCGGTAAAAATCAAGATGGTCAGTGACATGATAAAGGCTGCAGCTTTAGATGCAGCGCTATTACAGGAAGTTCGGGTGCTTCTCCCCTCGGACTTTCACGGTTACGTGTGACGAGAGAGGCGTTCGCACTGCGATGGTATTGAAGGAAGGGATACGTGCAGACGAGGTAGAGTATCTGCCATCTGCCCGTGGTGAGGCCGTGACCATAGGTGGAATACGTTTGATCAATATATACGCAGCGTCAGGCTCGGATAAGAGAAGGGACAGAGCAGCTTTTTACGCCCATGAGGTTACATCGTTGTTCCGGGGGCGATACGATGCTTGCGTAATCGGCAGAGATTTTGTGTGTTCGACAGAAAGGACCAACATCCCAACTATACTCCTAGCCAAGAACTTCGGGAGCTGGTCAGCGGGATGGAATTAGTCGATATATGGGACCTGAAGTATCGCAGCCAACCAGGATATACATTTTTTTACGAGCCACTCCGCGAGCCGTTTGGATCGGATCTAAGTTTCAAGGGGTTAGCGATGTCGACGGTGGGCGCAGAAATCTGGCCGACCACGTTAACAGACCATGAGGCATATGTTTGTACTGTTAACCTTGATAGACAGCAGGTATGGAGACGGAGGGGTAATTGGAAGATGAACGTCTCCCACCTGCGAGATACAGAATGCCGACGCATGGTGGAGGACTCGTTGCTTGGCTGCCTCAGTCGACGAAATTCTTACGGTTCTGTACTACAGTGGTGGATCATGTGCGCGAAGCCAGCTTTACGGAGGACGTTAATAGGTTACGGGAAGGAGGTTTCTCAATGGCAGCGCACAACCAATGAGTTTTACTTTACGGCTCTCCGAGAACTGTTAGCTCAACCACCTACACCAGACCGCCAGACGGCTGTCCACCGAGTCAAGGCGAAGCTGGTGCAACTTGCGACGCTGAGGATGGCGGGTCCGATGATACGCGCGAGGTCGCAGGATTTCCTGCCCAACGAGATTCCCTCGATGCATTATGTGATAAAGGAAAGAAGAAGAAAACGAAGGACGTTAATACATGAGATCGATCTCGGCGATGGCCGTCGTTTTCAACACAAAACGGTCTAGCACAGGCCTTCAGGGGTCACTATAGCAGATTCTATGCGAGCAACGGAGAGGGCCAGAGGGAGCTGGGAAACGTCCCGGAAGAGATCCCAGACGCGACGCGTGTGGGCGGGGAAGCGGATGTGTTATCTGAAATTACATGTCAGGAGCTGGAGGAAGCGCTTACATGAGGTGCCTGCAACAAGTCCCCAGGTCCAGACGGATTCCCGTTGGAATTTTACCGTGCCTTTGTGAACATTATGACACCGACGTGGGTATGCATGTTTAATGAGCATCTGCGGCAAGAAGTACCGGTTCCCATTAAATTCGCGGAAGGGCTCATGATCCTGATACCCAAGCCCTGTGGTGGCAAACGGCCTTGTGATTATCGCCCTTTGACCCTCCTTCATCGTGACTACAAGATCATTATGCACATACCGGGCAGCCGTATCCAACCGTTGCTGGCGGATCGAATACATGCCACCTCCGTGAGGCACTAGTTGCTGTAGATTCCGATCATGCTTTTGTTCGAGTGGATCATGTGTACCTCTCGGCGGTGATGAATAGGATGGTTGTCTCGCCGTTGTTGACCACTGTAGTGACACGGCTGTTGCACGGTGCGAGATCAGCGGTGGTGATCAAAGAAGGGAGAACAGAGAATTTTAAGATCTTAAGATCAGGATTGAAAGGAAAGAAGGTTGTATACATGGAAGAAGCCTGGAGATACTGACGGGTTTCAGATAGACTATATAATGGTAAGACAGAGATTTAGGAACCAGGTTTTAAATTGTAAGACATTTCGAGGGGCTGATGTGGACTCTGACCACAATTTATGAACTGTAGATTAAAACTGAAGAAACTGAAAAAAAGGTGGGAATTCAAGGAGATGGGACCTGGATAAACTGACTAAACCAGAGGTTGTACAGAGTTTCAGGGAGAGCATAAGGGAACAATTGACAAGAGTGGGGGACAGAAATACAGTAGAGGAAGAATGGGAAGCTCTGAGGGATGAAGCAGTGAAGGCAGCAGAGGATCAAGTAGGTAAAAAGACGAGGGCTAGTAGAAATCCTTGGGTAACAGAAGAAATATTGAATTTAACTGATGAAAGGAGAAAATATAAAAATGCAGTAAATAAAGTAGGCAAAAAGGAATGCAAACGCCTCAAAAATGAGATCGACAGGAAGTGCAAAATGGCTAAGCAGGGATGGCTGGAGGACAAATGTAAGGATGTAGAAGCTTATCTCACTAGGGGTAAGATAGATACTGCCTACAGGAAAATTAAAAAGACCTTTGGAGGAAAGAGAACAACTTGTATGAATATCAAGAGCTCAGATGGAAACCCAGTTCTAAGCAAAGAAGGGAAAGCAGAAAGCTGGAAAGAGTCTATAGAGGATCTATACAAGGGCGATGTACTTGAGGACAATATTATGGAAATGGAAGAGGATGTAGGTGAAGATGAAATGGGAGATACGATGCTGCGTGAAGAGTTTGACAGAGCACTGAAAGACCTGAGTCGAAACAAGGCTCCGGGAGTAGACAACATTCCATTGGCACTACTGACGACCTTGGGAGAGCCATTCCTGACAAAACTTTACCATCTGGTGAGCAAGATGTATGAGACAGACGAAATACCTTCAGACTTCAAGAAGAATATAATAATTCGAATCCCAAAGAAATCAGGTGTTGACAGATGTAAAAATTACCGAACTGTCAGTTTAATAAGTCACAGCTGCAAAATACTAACGCGAATTCTTTACAGACGAATGGAAAAACTAGTAGAAGCCGACCTCAGGGAAGATCAGTTTGGATTCCGTAGAAATGTTGGAACACGTGAGGCAATACTGACCTTACGACTTATTTTAGAAGAAAGATTAAAGGAAGGCAAACCTACGTTTCTAGCATTTGTAGACTTAGAGAAAGTTTTTGACAATGTTGACTGGAATACTCTCTTTCAAATTCTAAAGGTGGCAAGGGTAAAATACAGGGAGCGAAAGGCTATTTACAACTTGTACAGAAACCAGATGGCAGTTATAAGAGTCGAGGGGCATGAAAGGGAAGCAGCAGTTGGGAAGGGAGTGAGACAGGGTTGTAGCCTCACCATGATGTTATTCAATCTGTATATTGAGCAAGCAGTGAAGGAAACAAAAGAAAAATTCGGAGTAGGTATTAAAATCAATGGAGAAGAAATAAAAACTTTGAGGTTCGCCGAAGCCATTGTAATTCTGTCAGAGACGGCAAAGGACTTGGAAGAGCAGTTGAACGGAATGGACAATGTCTTGAAAGGAGGATACTAGACGAACATCAACATAATCAAAACGAGGATACTGGCATGTAGTCGAATTAAGTAGGATGATGCTGAGTGAATTAAATTAGGAAATGAGACACTTAAAGTAGTAAAGGAGTTTTGCTGTTTGGCGAGCAAAATAACTGATGACGGTCGAAGTAGAGAGGACATAAAATGTAGACTGGCAATGGCAAGGAAAGCGTTTCTGAAGAAGAGAAATTTGCTAACATCGAGTATAGATTGAAGTGTCAGGAAGTCGTTTCCGAAAGTATTTGTATGGAGTGTAGCCATGTATGGAAGTGAAACATAGACGATAAATAGTTTGAATAAGAAGAGAATAGAAGCTTTCGAAATGTGGTGCTACAGAAGAATGCTGAAGATTATATGGGTAGATCACATAACTAATGAGGAGATATTGAAGAGAATTGGGGAGAAGAGGAGTTTGTGGCACAACTTGACAAGAAGGAGGGATCGGTTGGTAGGACATGTTCTGAGACATCAAGGGATCACCAATTTAGCATTGGAGGGCAGCGTGGAGGGTAAAAATCGTAGAGGGAGACCAAGAGATGAATACACTAAGCAGATTCATAAGGATGTAGGTTGCAATAAGTACTGGGAGATGAAGAAGCTCGCACAGGATAGAGTAGCATGGAGAGCTGCATCAAACCAGTCTCAGGACTGAAGACCACAACAACAACAACAAGATCAGTCAGACAGGGTGGCCCCCTGTCGATCCTCCTCTATGCGATCGCCTTAGAACCGTACCTCGCAGGCCTTTGCCGCCTTCTTACCGGGATCTCCCTGAGGCACCTTTCTTTGAAATGTAGAGCACATGCAGATGACATTGTGTTCCTCGTCCGGAATAAGGGTGAGACTCAATCAGCACTGGATTGGCTACAGATGTATGGGATGGCAGCTGCAGCGAGGTCAACTTCCGAAAACCATAGTTCATGGATGTGGGTCGTGGACTAGAACCCATGAACGGAAGGACCCTTACCTGTGGTGCAAACACTCCGATGTTTGGGTAACACCTTTCATAAGGAGACGGAGGGAACAGATGCGGACAAATATCAACGGCGGTTGCTCACTGACCGCTCGTCTGTACGACTAAACACCCTACGGTCGATGGATATGCTGCAGCGAGTATCATTCGTCAACCTTTATCTCGCGCCCATGATGCGCCACCTGACACACCGTCTCCCCTTGACGCGCACGATGGCTATGAGGATTCAAGAGACTTTTGGATACTATGTAATCCTGGTACATCTCTTTAAGGTACAGTTTTTTTTTGTCATCAGTCTACTGACTGGTTTGATGCGGCCCGCCACGAATTCCTTTCCTGTACTAACTGTGGTGTCACCACCAGACACCACACTTGCTAGGTGGTAGCTTTAAATCTGCCGCGGTCCATTAGTACAGGTCGGACCCGCGTGTCGCCACTGTCAGTGATCGCAGACCGAGCGCCACCACAAGGCAGGTCTCGAGATACGGACTAGCACTCGCCCCAGTTGTACGGACGACTTTGCTAGCGACTACACTGACGAAGCCTCGCTCCTTTGCAGAGCAGATAGTTAGAATAGCCTTCAGCTAAGTCAATGGCTACGACCTAGCAAGGCGCCATAGCAATTGATAGTTATCGTATGAAGCATGTCTCATCAAGAACGATGTATACAAATGATGGATTAAAGTTAAGTATTCCAGAAGCTAAGTACTTTTCTTTATAGCATTCATTACGTATCCTGTTTCAGACCTCACGCCATCCTGCGTGAGCTTATGGCGTGCATTTCGGTCTCCTCAAACCACACTGTGTCGGCACTTCTGTCGACACATCACTAACCTCTTCATCTCAGAGTAGCACTTGCAACCTACGTCCTCAATTATTTGCTTGACGTATTCGAATCTCTGTCTTCCTCCACAGTTTTTGCCCTCTACAGCTCCCTCTAGTACCATGGAAACCATTCCCTCATGTCTTAGCAGATGTCCTATCATCCTGTCCCTTCTTCTTATCAGTGTTTTCCACGTATTCCTTTCCTCTCCGATTCTACGTAGAACCTCCTCATTCCTTAGCTTATCAGTCCACCTAATTTTCAACATTCGTCTATAGCACCACATCTCAAATGCTTCGATTCTCTTCTGTTCCGGTTTTCCCACAGTCCATGTTTCACTACCATACAATGCTGTACTCCAGACGTACATCCTCAAATTTCTTCCTCAAATTAAGGCCGGTATTTGATATTAGTAGACTTCTCTTGGCCAGAAATGCCTTTTTTCCATAGCGAGTCTGCTTTTGATGTCCTTCTTGCTCCGTCCGTCATTGGTTATTTTACTGCCTAGGTAGCAGAATTCCTTAACTTCATTGACTTCGTGACCATCAATCCTGATGTTAAGTTTCTCGCTGTTCTCATTTCTACTACTTCTCATTACCTTTGTCTTTCTCCGATTTACTCTCAAACCATACTGTGTACTCATTAGACTGTTCATTCCGTTCAGCAGATCATTTAATTCTTCTTCATTTTCAATCAGGATTGCAATGTCATCAGCGAATCGTATCATTGATATCCTTTCACCTTGTATTTTAATTCCACTCCTGAACCTTTCTTTTATTTCCATAATTGCTTCCTCGATGTACAGATTGAAGAGTAAGGGCGAAAGGCTACAGCCTTGTCTTACACCCTTCTTAATACGAGCACTTCGTTCTTGATCGTCCACTCTTATTATTCCCTCTTGATTGTTGTACATATTTTATATGACCCGTCTCTCCCTATAGCTTACCCCTACATTTTTCAGGTACATTACAACACGCTTAACTTCCCAGCGCGAGAAGGGGGCGTTGGTTCAGTGAACGTTCACGAGAAGGCGCGTGCCATGTATATTAATACGATGCTAAAACGGTTGCGCAGCAGGAATCACTCTCTTACGGGGACGATCATTGAAGAACTAGTACCAACCTCGCATGTTCCCGCGGTCAGTGCCATATATCGCCCCCGTTAACGTATGTGCTGAAACGTCCCCTTTGAACAATTATACACGACTGTCCTTAACCTGACACACAATATTTTTAGCGCAACGCAATCTGACTTTCAGAATTCTCTACAAAAGAATGGCCCTGACTAACATTAAACTATACCTTTCACAAATCACTTACCTCACAAAAATCTTCGCTGCTCAAGCTACTGCAATACAGCGAGCGCCACTACTGCCAGCTAAATAAAAGATTCAAACTATGGAAGGCACTAACTACTGATAGGGATAGTTAGCAAATGAAAGATATTAATAGAGAACAAACAATGTATTTACCTTAGTATCATCAAAAGTCATAATATATATATCAGTTCATGACAAATTGCAAACCTCCGCCATCTCTCTCCCCACATCCACCACTGCTGGCGGCTCACCTCCAACTGCGCAACGCTACGCGCTGTTCACAGCCAGCTGCCTAACACTACAATGGCGAGTATTACAACAATGCAAAGCAGACACAGACTGCCCACAGCACAGCCAGTGATTGTCATACAGAGGTGGCGTTACCAATAAAAAACCTAAACAGCCTACTTACATAGAGAAAACATAAACAGCCTACTTACATAGAGAAAACATAAACAGCCTACTTACATAGCCCCCATGCTCCCCACAAAAATTTTTACAAATGGTGTTGGGCACTGGCCAATACAGATTTGACAAAAATTTTTCACAATTACAGTAACAAAGATATAAAATGCACACACTTATTAATATTATGTTGGTCAAAAGATCAAAATTTCTCACAGTCCATAAAGACAGTCCACATTGTTCATCACAGTAAAAATGCAGAGTTTTTCTCAAAGTCCAAGCAGTAAAAGAAAATGCACATAGAAGTAGTGGATTTCCATGCAGTCTTGAAGAAGTAGTGTTGACCTTCCAACGGAAAGACAGTGCTGACTCTCGACATGCAGACAAGTATTGGGTCACAACAGAGCAAACCCACAGCAGAGTCATTCGAAGTTTGGAAGAATATTGGTAGGTAGGTCATCACAGAGCAGACCCACTGTAGTCCTGGTAGAGATTACGGTATTGGTGGGCCACCAGAGGTGCAGACCCACTGTAGTCCTTGTAGAGATAATGGTAATGGTGAGCCATCAAAGATGCAGACCCACTGTAGTCCTTGTAGAGATGGCCAGCAGCCATCTGTTGCGATTGTGCAGGTGCACATTCACCATCGAAGAGTCTTGCGGAGAATATAGCAAGTCCATAAACCACCACTTGTGCACTCACAAAGTTTTTGGAATTGTCCTTAGAACCAGCAATGCTGTTATCCAGTCCCTTGCTGAATTATTAACACACGTGCAAACACTAACAGTCCCTACTTCTCACATATTGTCCATATACTATGACCAACAGAAACGTGTGCAGTGAAATGTAACTTACAAGTTAATAATAATATGAACTGGTGTCAATTACAATTTTATAAATTTACAACATGAAAATACAATTACAAAGGTACAAAATACATAATTAAAGAACATAATAATACAGATAACATTTGTAGTACAGGCTTTACAAAAGAATAGAAATAGACATATACATCAGTGTTACAGGAATTATGACATAAGTAAATACATAAAGATCACAAGAACTTTTGAAACATCACCTTCACATGTGAGCAACAAACCAGAATAAATAATGTCTAAGCATATTTACAAGGTAAATAACATATTATTAACGCAAATTATATTTGAGGATAACAGTATTCCTCATCATAGTGAATGTAGCTTAATATTAAAAGAAGAAAAAATTCTATGAAACTACACAGAGACAGGAAGAAAACAAATACTCAAGGGTACACAAACACATAGTGGGATAATACAAAAGGAAAGGACAGGGTTCGTTTTCAGTGTAACATTTGGTACTGCAGTCCATCCCAAAACTTCATTCTATAGATCTTTCGTCTTATTTCAACCTTTGCTTCCACCAAAAAAATCTTATCCAAGCATGCTTTCTGTATTCTGTTCATATTTCTTTCAAAATAATTATTTCTGATTGTACAATACTCATTTGGGCCCAAATCCTTTTTATATAACTTCGCAATGCATTCTTTACCTATTCTCCATAGTCAGTTTCTCATATAGTCTACCCCCTCTTAAGCTAACTTAAATCTACTGAGCTCAGATGCTAAACTAAGGGACGAGGCAATGCAGCAGCACAAAACAAGTAACACAAACAGCAATGACCAAAAAAATGGAAAATTGCAAAGCAAGCTACAGTAAATCTAAATCAACAGAAAAAATGCAAAATTACAACTAATATGAGCCAATGTGCAGCAACAAGAAAAGCTTAACAGAGTAATACAAAGTTAAATTTAGCAGCACTATGCCTGGCAAACAGCAGTAGTAAATGCTATGACGTATACCTAAGCATGACATAGCTCAAGCAGAAAAAATATTACAGTAAAAACAACAATGCAGATAAGGGAAATGTATCATCTTAATGTCTATGTAATTAAAGTGGTGCACCACAACAACTGATTGTAAAAAGAAATATTACCATGTACTTGAAAAGAAAATTATAGATGCAGTTACTGGTATTAGTCCCTTCTTATTGTTCTTTCCTTTCCAAGTGCTCCTTTTTTAAAGAATGTGGATCATAAAATAATTATTTAATAGATCTGTTGACAGAAAGTGTTCACATTAGCAAATGCATTTCATTTTATAAAAGCAATGCTGCAACACAGCTGGAAACCAGATATCAAATGAAATAAGCAACTATGAAAAGCAAAGTATAAAAATATCATTCAGTAGTCATGTGACATTTCATAAGTTAGTAGAAATTCTCTCAACTCTCATAGAAAGACGCTTGTCATAATCAGGTGTGCAGATGTAAAAATATTTCTTGTCATTTTATTAGGCATTTCAGTAAATATCGTAAATTAAGAGCTAGTGTAATCATATGTTTTCAAGTTCGACCGTGTCGTTTTTGCGATGCTTTCTCTAAAGGAATGACAATGGCCAGGATAATGGCCTTCCCTTTCCTTTTTTTTTCTTCCTGTGCTCTGAAAGGCACGCGCTAATGACTTTTTCTCCAGGCGTCTGACACAGCTGGGTGCCCGCGACGCATTACGTGCAGGTGGTCACTTAACTTTCGTACGGAAATATTTACGACAGCAATTTTCGCTAAAGTGACAGTCTCACATAAAAATACTTCACAGGTCAAGAATTAGCGTTGCAAATCTGTAGAAACAAAATCCTATGAATATAACAGTGTCCAAAAAATGTTCAGTGGCATTGTGATACATTCACACATGATTCACACATGTCATAACTCTTAAAGTACGTTTCTTGGTTTCCAACATCCTTTTCATAAATCAGAGTCCCTAAACACTACTCATTATTCCTTACCTCATTATACATATACATATTCGTCGACACTTCTTCAATATTTCATCGTGAGAAATACGTAGCATAATAAACATTCCTCAACAACATAATACACATCGTCGTCGTAATAATAACATCATAACACTTCAGTCAAATCTCAAAATCGTCGTAACTTCCTCCAATAATTTCTAAGCCTAAAATAATTCTCTGCTCATGTCAAAAGTGTCAGCTGCCTCAAACGTACTTTAAAAATCATGATCTCATACCAAATACATCATTTAAAGCTCTCATAGTATCACAATGGTTCCGAAAAATGTGAGCATTTCTCAAAGTACAGACAAAATACAATTTCGTAAGTGTGAAGTTATCCAACTGTGTAATTACGTAAACATCTGTCACTGATGTAGTAAAAACGTTTGTCTGTCTCAGTTAAATTATCAGATAGCTGTGTAATTATGTGTTGGAGAAATATGGTACCGATGTGTAAAGTTGTATAAGCAAATACCATATTAGCTAGGGTTCCTTGTGGTTGCCACACACATGGTACACAAAGTAAGCGTGTACCCCCCTGAGGATTAATGTAATTAACCCTCAGGTGTTACAGATTACAGCAATGGAATGAAATGTATCACGGAAAACTTTCTTTGTAATTCAAAAATCTTTAAAAATAAATGTTTTAAGTACAAAATTAATCACTCAAATACGTGTACTGTAGCGCTAAATGTGCGTCTTGTTGCAACATAATATGTGTGGAAGTGTCGTAGTTATCGTCCTCCGAAAGCTAAGTTCTGCAGAAGTCAATGTACTTACCCCATCATAAACGAAAGTGAAATGCTTTGTGTATAGATATCGTACTTATTACGTACATTACTGTGATCAAGAAAGTACTAAACTGTAAAGTATTGTTGTGCTACGAAAAAGGCTCTCACATTGTAGCCTACTACTAAAACATGTTTTGCTTTCCAGAAGAATTCAGAAAAACTGTGCGGATATAAAACAGAAACACTGCAAAAGCAACATTGTAAATTGTCACTCATTAGTAGCGTCGTGATATAATCGTGTAGCTGTCACATAAACTAACCACTGTGTCATCTGGTATCTCTCAGAAAGTATCTTAAATCCAGAATGTATTTTCAAGTGAACCAAAATGTTGCATTAAAATCTCATTAGCAGTACCAGATATAATGTTATTTTTCTGGGAGCCAGCCGGCGCACGTGTATGCCTGCGGTGCGAGTCATTGTCTGTCTCTTTATTGCCGCGCGTCGTTACTGGGATTAGGAGGCCTAACTTCCACAAATTCGCCTTGCCGAGAGGGCCCAGCTCTGTTTAAAGCTCGCCAGTTCTGATAGAATTCAGGTCTGTCGTTTTGTCGGTAGTTTACACAGTTTCTTTCGTGTCGGTCACGTGGTGGAGAATTTCTCCCTGAATCGTAACTGCGCGCTGAACTGTTGCGTCTGAAATTATTCTGTCTCCCTTGATAATAATAGTTCTGATTACCATATTGTCTGTTTCTATGGTTATCTCTGTCATATTCATTACTACAGAAATGCGATCTTTCTCTGTAACTATTATTACTCTGCCAGTGGTTGTCATATGGGTGGTGTCTGTTTTGGTCACGATTTGTGTGGTGAGAATAGCCTTGTCGCGTCCAGTTATCGTTTCTGTCGTCACGGAATTGTAACGGATGTGACCTGTAGTGATTGTTTTCCTGTTTTCGCATCCCGCGACTGTCTGTGTCAATTTCTAATTCTTGTAACAGTCCCTGAAAAGCTTCAATGTCGTCTTTGCAACGTCCTGCTAAAATAATATGTCGTAAATGTTTAGGCAGTTTGATTAAGCAAATGCGGATGAGTTCTGAGGGGCTGTATGGGTTTGACAGGTATTGATTCTTGTGCAACATGTCTTCAAAATATTTCACAAGACTGGAAAATTCAGATTGTTCGAAGTGTTTCATCATTATGATGTTATGTTTTACACGGTCTTGTGTAGCTTGAGACCAATATGCTGAGAGGAAGGCATGGTAAAATTCTCCCTCACTGTGGCAATCGTGAATGACCGATCGCATTCTTACAGCTGGTTCATTCTCTAAGTAGCCACACATAAATTCTAATCTGTGTTCTAACGACCAGTTGGGAGGAAAACAATGAGAGAATTGATGGAGCCATGCTTGTGGATGAATGTCGTTGCCAGAATTCTTAAATGTTTTGAATTTACGTGTAGTAATGAACAGCTTATAGTCAAAATCATCATGTCGGCGAGTCGCATATCGGTCATTGTTAGGTCGTGTCGGCCGTTCCATCTCAAAATTCGGTGCACATTGCCAATTTCTTTCATAACTTCCGAAATGCCCTGTGTTATTATTTTGTGTCTGTTCCGTATTTCTATGTCCCTCTTCCCGTATTGGGGCGCGAGTGTCCTCAGAAATACGTAATTCTTGTACTACTTGTGCCAACTGATCTTGCACTTCCCGGATTTCTCTTTTGTACTGTGTATTGATTTGATTTTGATTTTGTTTGAATTTTCTAATTTGTTCATACTCTTCAGTGTCCATGAAAGCTACAGGTGTTGTGTCATTCAGATCATCATCTACCTTTGTAGATAAGTTAGTGAACTGATCTGAAAGTTCGGCTACTTTATCCGATAGTGAAATCATTTCCTCTCTATGTTTTTCTGAACCAAGTTTCAGAGTGTCCATTTGTGTTGCAATCGTGTCTACTGTGACCTTTAAGTTTTCCTGAGTTTTTGCAAGTTGCATAACCGTATCGGTAGATGCAACTGAGTCAAATTTTGCTTGCAAGGTCTCATGATTTTCATAAACAATAGTTTGCAGTTCTTTTATAGCTGCTTCGTGATTCTGTAGTGCATTTTCATGACGCGAAAAAATAGGTTGGAAATGCTCACAAATTTGTGTTTTTACGTCATTACAGACTTTTTGACATTTCGATTCAATGTGATGTAACTCAGCAGTTAAATCCTCACGTGTTCGTTCAAGAGTTTGCTCCAATGAGTCTAACTTTTTAAGATTTTGTTCCATTGTGTCTAACTTTTGAAGCTTTTGCTGTGTTTGTCTCTGATTTCGTTCCATTGTGTCTAACTTTTTGAGATTTTGTTCCACTGTGTCTAACTTTTTGAGATTTTGTTCCACTGTGTCTAACTTTTTAAGATTTTGTCCCATTTGTCTCTGATTTTGTTCCATTTGTTGCATTAATTGCAATAATAATGTATTAGTGTCTGGAATCTGTTTCTCTACGCTTTTCGGCAGTGCATTTGCACCGGCAACATTCACATTTTGACAAGCAGAAAATGCGTCTTGGCTTATTTGAGAAAACGGTGATAACCCAAAACCTGAATCTACAGTATTTGCGAAATTGTGTCCTGTCATTTCGGATTCCTGAGGCGAGCTGTTGCCGACCGATCGATCGATAATGCTTCCCTCTTCACTAATTGTTTCACTGTCCGTGCCATTGTTTGCCGCCCGCTTCACTTCCCTATGCACAATTACCAAATTACTACTTTGAACATCAGTTAATTCATTACTCTGCGGCGCTAACACACTGCCTTCGTCTTCACTGTCATTTCTCAGTTTACTTTGGAGCCTAGTATTACGTTTTTCACACGCCATTATTGTCACAGTATTTCACACGACAACACAGAAAAACACAATTTGAAGAGCAAAATAAAATAACGTAGCAATGGAAATAATGTCTAGTTAATTGCAGCTGCGAAATACTTGGTGCAAATCTACATGCATGCCACAACTGTTTTACTCTACAACAATGAAAACTACAACTACAAAGGAGATTCTCTCTACAATTACGCGCTAGCAATAAACAAAAGCTACACTAAATACACAAACTACAAGAAAAAATCAGAAGATTCCAGTGAGGTATCCTAGGCTAAGGGTCGACATATGAAACGTCCCCTTTGAACAATTATACACGACTGTCCTTAACCTGACACACAATATTTTTAGCGCAACGCAATCTGACTTTCAGAATTCTCTACAAAAGAATGGCCCTGACTAACATTAAACTATACCTTTCACAAATCACTTACCTCACAAAAATCTTCGCTGCTCAAGCTACTGCAATACAGCGAGCGCCACTACTGCCAGCTAAATAAAAGATTCAAACTATGGAAGGCACTAACTACTGATAGGGATAGTTAGCAAATGAAAGATATTAATAGAGAACAAACAATGTATTTACCTTAGTATCATCAAAAGTCATAATATATATATCAGTTCATGACAAATTGCAAACCTCCGCCATCTCTCTCCCCACATCCACCACTGCTGGCGGCTCACCTCCAACTGCACAACGCTACGCGCTGTTCACAGCCAGCTGCCTAACACTACAATGGCGAGTATTACAACAATGCAAAGCAGACACAGACTGCCCACAGCACAGCCAGTGATTGTCATACAGAGGTGGCGTTACCAATAAAAAACCTAAACAGCCTACTTACATAGAGAAAACATAAACAGCCTACTTACATAGAGAAAACATAAACAGCCTACTTACAGTGCTCACGTTCATCGTTGAACACACTTACGTTCGAGAGCGTTTACCGACGTCTCGACAATCGACGTCGAAGGATGTGTACCATCTGCTTCTTCGACAGATAGCCCGGAATAGGGTGGAACGGAAACATCCAGCCGGTCATTGGCACGTTGTGCGGCGCACGGTACACCACCCCCCACCTACCTACAACAGTCAGGTCAACATGTCAACATGGTACGTTGTAGTGAACCTCAAATATCCAACGAATGACAGGAAGTGCGCAATACATTTGGCGGATTTGCCCACGTGTCAGCAATGCGGCGTGCTGGATACGGACGACCGCTGGCTGGTCTGCGGCGAGGCGTTGGCTGTCTGGACTCTAGCAAGGAAGATACTGTCGTTCATGCGGCGCGCTATATATACAGCGATATCGTCCGACATAGTGTTTTTTCCAAAGGAAACGTATTTCCCGCGTAATAAGACGAACGCAGTGGCGTGGATCACAGGTATGACGGTCCATTACATATGTAGAGACACACGTCTGAACGTATTGGATTACTGGCAATACTTGCAACATGGACAAATAAAACTGTTACGACTACAAAAGTACAAGTTCTGGTATGATAATTTCCTAGTAACGGTTTTTGCGGACCCGCCATAAACTTGGGGGGTGCCGGGTGCGCAAAGACGAGCGGCGGTGCTGTCGCTGTGAAACCGACCAAGTAAAGTGATCAGCTAAGGAAAACTACGCGAGTATGCGACCCAGGAAGAGCTAACACTTGCACAGTTAGTAATGGAATGTTTCTTCGAATTTTGTTTTAATATCTATAAATATTTTTTTAAGGGTGCCTAAGGTGGCCCCACATTGATTTTGTTGTTATTTCATGCTGCATGGTAGGACTCCAGCGACGTTCCTTCCAGGACAGTTATAATGTATAAGGACGTACTACGGTTTTGTGAATATTAAAGGTTTCTATTCCTCCCACCTTGCTTTAAAAAAAATGGAGATGCGACCACTCGCCATAAACGTGAAATCTGGTTTCGAATCCCGGTCCGGCACCTATTTTCACTGTCGTCATTCCATTATATAGCTAATAGTTGTCCATAATCGCAACCGTAAAATACATGCAAGCATGTCCGAAAGAACATTGGTCGTAATTCCCAACAACACAGACACTGCGCTATCGCAGTCTTTGGTTTACTCCCAATCCTTACGCTGTGTTCACTAGATAATAAAAGGTAATATAATAATATAATATAAAGTTTCAGTTCCGCCATATAACACAGAATCGGTATGCCAATCAGGCAGAATAGCCGTAAGCGTTGAGGCAGTCACCCCACCGACGCAAACAGGTTGAGGATACCAATTTGGTAAAACAACGTGTCCTGCTGCGTGAAGAAGTCCACTAACTCTCTGCTGCACATCTTCGTCCGACTGGAATAGTCACCCTTAAAGGACCTTTTTAAGGAAACAGTGGTCTGATGATCGCATGGGGAGATATCAGAACTATAGGGCGGGTACTCGAGGTGCTGTACATGAAACCTCCCCTTAGAAAAATTTATGAATCATTGTGCTGGCAAACCCCTTACGTTATTTGATTTTCAAACAGCTGAGCAAAACTGAACGTGCACCGACGTTTCTCTTTTTACTTATTCAGATCATCAATAAACTGACACACAATATTTTTAACACAACGCAATCTGACTTTCAATAATCCCTACAAAAGAATGGCCCTGACTAACAATAACCTATACCTTTCATGAATCACTTACCTCACAAAAATTTTCGTTACTCGAACTACCGCAATACAGCGAGCGCCAATACTGCCAGCTAAATAAATGATTCTAACTACTGACGCCACTAACTACTGATAGGAATAGTTAGCAAATGAAAGGTTTTAATAAAGAACAAACAATGTATTCACCTTAATAACGTTCAAAAGTCATCATATGTATATCAGTTCATGATATCCAGTATTACAAATTTACTCTTTCTGATGGACACACGTACAGATCGTCCGCTCTCAAAATTCTGCCATCTCTCTCCCCACACCCACCACTGCTGGCGGCTTACCTCCAACAGCGCAACGCTACGCGCTGTTCACATCCAACTGCCCAACACTACAATAGCGAATATTCCAACAATGCCAACCAGCCACAGACTGCACCCAGCACAGCCAGTGATTTTCATACAGAGCGCTACGTGGCGTAACCAACATAAAAACCTAAACAGCCTACTTACATACATAATATATGAGATCGGCCGGCATCTCGTGTTGAATCGAGATCAGCACGGATCTTGGTGCACCATTTCACAACGGTGGTTTCCCGCCCCATACACATCCTTCATTCTGTGATGGAGGTCTAGCGGTGATTGTTCTTCGGCAGCCAAGAAAAGAATAACAGCACGTTGGTAACACTGTCCCCACAGTTCACATTTCCTTGTTTACCGCACGCGTGTCGGAAACACATTAACCCCTTGCCTAATGTTGGTGCTTATATACTCTCCTCGGTGTCCTTTTCTGCATTTAAAGTCTAACATCAGTACGATACATATTGAATTACTCTCAGTTAGAAACAATAATCTTGGCTCCATATTATTACTTACGTCCAGAGGTGTATTTACGAGTACATACAGGCCCACTACGCAAGGACCCAGGGGCGGCAGCTTTAGAGGCAGTATTTTTTGCACTGTATTTATTTTAACATTTTACGTTTTAAAAGAACTGCTTTTACAAATGACAAAAATTATCAATACTGTGAAATAACTTGGTAGTTTAAACAAGCCGTAAGAACGACAATTGACAATACGAGGTTTGAAATATTATTAGTTTACTTGGTGACGCGATGGAAATTCAAACACTCAAAAATTTGCGTTTGGAGTGATATTTATGAAATTGTTCAACAATATTTTAAAGTAAACTACCAAGACGACTCTCGTCAATTCGAAATTTGGAACTTTATTATTTCGAGAATGCTGTCGTCTTCTACCCTCTGTTCATTGAGAACAGAGGAAGAGGCGACAGTGAAATTAAATTATCCTGCATTGTCGTTCTTGTCTTAACCGTTTTATTTCAGAGCACAATTCATTCAAGTAACCCAGCCTGCTCACTTGATCACTGTCGTGTTTACAGCAAAAAGCTTTGTGCTCGTGCGCCGTTTGGTATGATTTTGAACTGGATACTCTTTATTTACAACTTATTTTCGTTTGAGTTGGTGGTGGTTGACAATTTCTTAAATGTCTTTAACATGAGCAAGAGTGACAAAAATAAACGTGCAAAATTAAGTAGGGCGACATTTCAGAAATTAGCGAAGGAAAAGCGAGAACGAGAAGCTAATGTTCTAGAAACGCTCGGCAGGGTACACAAATTTTTCACAAAAAATGTTGCTGACGATGGGTCTAACACGACAGCTGTAGTGAAAGAAGTAAATGCGAAAGAAACAATAATTGAAAATGAAGAAAAATAACTTGTACCTGAATTTGAGTCTCATAAAAACCTAAGAGTCGAATTAGATATTACAAAAACAAATAACTTCCTTAGTGACAGTCGTGCGGAATGGTGGGTTAATGAATCAACAATCGACATTCTTTTACACCATGGCATTTTTCGAATTTGTAACAATGATTTTTCTAATTCACGAAGGCCAATAGACGGTAAAACCAGAACAAAAATTTATTTCGTCGTTAACTTTTAAATCGTGAATCAACTCTGCGTGATTACTTAGTATATTCCTGTAGCACCGGTGCTATTTTTTGTACACCATTTAAATTGTTCGGATACAAGACTGCGATTGCTACTATTGATATTTCTTCTTCTTTCGTTTCACCCTACTTTGGGGTATATCAAATCAATCAATTTTTGATGTTCAGTGCCTTTTTATTAGCCCAGTATTGTTCCAGTATTTCTGATCTTACTTTCCTTTCTTCTTCAGAGATTTTCATTGTTCGTTTGGGTTCTCTTAATTCCTTCTCCGTTTCCTTAAAGCATTTTTGTTGCTTTTTTGTTGCGAAAGTAATCAAAAAAATTTTTTGTTAATCTATTTAGGTCCATTCTGAGGGTATTTCCATGAAAATAAATTCGTCTTTTCCTCATTGTGTGAGAGTTTTTCGGTAGTTTGGTAAATGGTTTCATTTTTTATATTAATTAGTTTGTTGTTGTGGAATCTGGAGCCAAGGATTTTTCTTAATATCTCCCTTTCTTTGATATCCAGCATTCCAACAAGGCCGTGGTTGGTGATGGACAAGGTTTCTGCTGCAACCAGGACTTCCGGTATGATTACTGTATTGTAATGTCTTAATTTTGCATTCCATCACGAACTTTTTGTTATATGTGTTTTTGGTGAGTTGGAAGCCCGGTTTAGCTTTACTTCTTCCAGATTCTTTTGCCCTTTCAAAAATTTTCAAATGTGTGTCAAATCTTATGGGATTTAAGTGCTAAGGTCATCAGTCCCTAAGCTTACCCACTACTTAACCTAAATTATCCTAAGGACAAACACACACACCCATGCCCGAGGGGGGACTCGAACCTCCGTTGGGACCAGCCACACTTTGCCCTTTCCTCCAGGGCGTTCCAGCTGATATATTCTCCAAGATGATTGAATTCTTTGATCTCAATTTTTTGTCCTCCCACTTTTAAACGTTTTGGTGAATGTTTTATATTTTTCATTATGTTGGTCGTTTCAAACGAGATTTTGAGACCTATTGTATCAGCTTATTTTTGCAGTTCGAGGATCTGTTCTTTGGTTTATTCCCAGGTCTCGGATAGTAGGTCCATATCATCTGCAATGCCTAGAAAATGGACTCTGATGACTTTGTTTTTTGCTCCTAGTCGTATTCCACTATAGATCTTCGTGTTTCACTTTCTAGCTACTTTTTGTAGGTTGCAATTAAATAGCAGTGGAGAGAGTTCATCTCCTTATCGTACTCCAGTTTTATCCCAAAAGGGCCAGAGAGTTTTCCCACGAATTTGACTTTGGAGTACGTATTCGCAAGGGTTTCTCTGGTTAAGTCAATGGTTTTGTTGTCTGGATTTAATTCTTTTAGTATCGAAATGAGGGATTCCCAGTGTATTGTGTCGTATGCTTTCTGAAAGTCAATTAAAGTGAAGATATATGATTTTGCTATTGATTTTTGGTAGCTATGAGGTTTCGGAGGTTTAGAGTTTGCTCCAAGCAGGATGTTCCTTTCCTGAAACCCGCTTGTTATTATCCAAGTTGATGGTCTAGTGGGGGTTCTGCCCTGTTTAGTAGGAATTTAGAGAATTCCAATACAGACACATCTGAAGTTGTTGGGGTCTGTTTTGGAACCTTTCTTATGGAGTGGATGGGTGAGAGCTGTCTTCCATTTGTCCAGATTTCATCAAAGATGTTTCAGAGAGAGTCTATGGCATTTGTTTTGGCGGTTTCCCACTGTTCAACTGTGATTTGTTTTCCTCCTGAGCCTTGTTAGTTCTTGAAATTTGAAATGGCTGTCGGTGGAGGCTGGTTCAAAGTTAGGGTTGGTTATTGTTGAGGTTTTAAACTCATTTTTTCTATGAGTTGTTCACAGCTGAGCAGGTTTCTGTAATATTTTGCCACTATTTTGCAAATATCCCTGTTGTAGTGTGAAGTATCTCCGTTTTTGTCTTGGAGCTGTATGGTCGGTGGGCTGTATTTGGTTGTTTTTTTGTTTAAAAGTCCTTGTGTTCTTTTTGATCTGAAAGAGGAATTGGTTTTTTTGGACTTTTTAAATTCGTTTGATGTTTTTGCTCACTAATTTTCTTATATTTAAGAAGTTTTGCCTGTTGTGGTAATTTTTCTGTGACTGCCGTTGTTGTCATGCTTTTCTTCTTAGTTCAAGGAGTCTGCTCACGATGCGTGTCTTTTGGCTGTGATTACGAGAGATAATTGTTTGAGTTTAATTGATGGGCTTTCATTTATTTGATCTCAGTTCTTCCTTATTGAGATGATGTTAAGCTTTATTTTATAAAGGTAGTGATCAGAATCTATGTTGCCTCCTCTGAAGACTTTGACATTTTGTATTTCTTTATAGAACTTTAGTTTCATTTGCCACATTATCAAGCTGGAATTCACCTAGGTGTCAGTTTGGTGAGACCCATGTTTTCTGTTTTCTGACTAGCTATTTAAAGGCTATGCAGTTCAGGATCATGCTGTGTGCCTGGCATAATTCTGTCAGCCTGAGGTCATTTTGGTTAGTTCTGTTGTGTTGTGGGTGGTTTCTAACATTATTCGTTTTTATTTCTTCTCCTTCCCTACCTGGATATTGAAGCGCCCCATACGTAGGACATTGTGTTTTTTGGGGGGGTTTTTTGACACAAAATCATCTAGCTGGTCCCAAAAACATTCTGCCTTTACTTTGTCTTTCCTATTGCTTTCATTTATGGAGGCATTTGCACTCACTACGGTGTACACTTTGTTAGCAGATTTGAAGGTAAGTCTGGAGTCTTTCGGATTGTGATTTAAAGTTAGTAATGGAGTCCACAGTATTTTCTTCTATTATGAAGCCAGTTACCTGATATTGTGTGCTTTTTGTAATTTTTTTGGCTTCCTTTCGTTTATATATTCTGAAGCCTCCCGAATCGAAACTGTTTTCATCCGTGAATCTGGTTTCTTGGAGGGCCTTTATGAGAATTTTGTGGCTCTTGAGGGTGTCTACAAGATGTTTTAATTTTCCAATTTCTAGAAGAGAATTTACGGTGATAGTAGCTACATAACTTGGTGTCCCATATTTAACCTTGTTTGAGGTTACAAGACGCTCCCACACGTCTGTGTGTAAAGCTGCTGTGTCCCTGAATGCGATTGTCTGCTTGAGCACTTTAGTGTGGTAGATTATCCATCATACTCTTCCACGACTGATAATATTATGTATGTGGTGGCTGCTATTGGTAGAGCCATCGGTTTAAAGCTACAGTTGTAAGTCCTGAAGGTTTTTCTCAGCCACCTGTGCGACAGACGCTGACCAAACGCCGACCAATGTGGGGACAGATGCCTCCGGATTTTGATTTCTGTGTTGGTCTGAGGATGGTGTCTTATTTCCCTCCTACCTTTCGTATCTGCCGTGTCCTCTCCTATAGCATCCGCCACCTGGTGACGTGTCCGGTAGGGCAACACAACCCCCTCTCCCCTCCCTACGGCCATTGGTATTTCAGACTGGAAAGATATTTCTAATACTTTATCTTATCATGAAAATTCACTCGAACACAAAAATTTTGTTCTTTGGGGCCCACAGTGCAAAATATGTCGTTTAATGACATTATTATTTATGAATAATAGCCAGCTACACTGCTATTAAGTTGTTTATACTTGATCTCATTCACAGTGAGCCCACTTTGGCAAATTTCCATCGTCAGGTGCTCTGTAAATACGTTGATAAGCGATGGTCTTAATATAATTATTTTGTAACTATGCTCTGAAAATTAATAATATATCATTAGGTGTTTTACCTTACACGTAACATCGTTGCTACCATGGCCTATCTGTTTTGGAATTATTACTTTCTCACAGGTGTAGAGTGGATATGTATATCGGATGTTACTTTCCACATAATCCACTTTTCTGGCAGTTGGATGACAGTGAGTCACGGATGTTACATATTTACATAGTTACCATTACAAATAAGTGATGTGTGAAATTCAGTTCTTTATTATTATTTTTCCATATAGGTTTGTTTCTAATTATGTTTCTGGCTAAGGTTAGTTTTAGTTTTATTTTACGTTTTTAATTTTTCGTAATAATTGTTGTTATCTATGATTTATGTTAGTGTTCTGTCTCTGTTTTACACTACTCATGTTATCGCTGTTACTATGGGCATGTGTTGTTTAGAATCACTGATATAATTATTTTATCCGTTTTCCCTATTTATAATGTGAATAAAGTTTTCTATATACTTTATGTGGTTTAGGTCGGTTTGTTCGTTCACTAAATTTGCTCGATTGCTGTATGCATGTGAATATATCTCTTTTTCCTCAAGGATGTTCAACAATGTTCCTTTCTGCGTTAATGGGTTTTACATAGTGTTTCTCTGCTTGTAAATGTTGAAAAAATGTAGATGGGTTGTTTTCACTTTCTCTGGTGTGCTCTTTACATCTTTGAAGTTTCTACCAGTTTGCCCTATGTAGAATTTTTGACATGTGTTACACGAGATTTTGTAAACGCCGGGATTGTTGTGTATGGGAATTTTCGAGCTGCCTTTGTGAATTTTGTGATTGAGGCTGTGTGTGTTTTGAAATGCGATGTCAGTTTTGTTGAATAATTTGTTAATTTTGTTCGAGATGATTCCTAGATAGGTCGTGGTTGCGTATTTAGTTTTCTTCTTTTTCGTTGTGTGTATTCTTAGTGCTATTTCTTTATGTATAGTGTGTTTTTCAGGTTGTGTTTTATTTTGGTATAAACTTGTCTTACACCAAAATTACTTCGGGCACACTGAACGATATTGAAATCTAGAGCTCGGACACACAAGTTATCTGTTTTCAACAATTTGTGTTGAAATAATGTCATATGGGATTATTTTTTGGGGTAATTCATCAAGCCAAGCTAAAGTTTTCCGGGCACAAAAACGTGCAGTAAGAATTATATGTGGTGTGAACTCAAGAACATCCTGCAGAAGCCTGTTTAGGGAACCTGGGATACTAACTACAGCTTCCCAGTATATTTATTCCTTAATGAAATTTGTCATTAAAAATATATCACTTTTTCAAACCAACAGCTCAATTCATGGAATCAATACTAGAAATAAGAATAATCTTCACAAGAATTTAAAGTCACTTAGTCTTGTACAAAAAGGTGTGCATTATTCAGGAACACACATTTTCAATAACTTGCCAGCAGCCATAAAAAGCTTAACAACCAATGAAATTCAGTTTAAGAGAAGCCTAAAGGATTTATTGGTGGCCAACTCCTTCTACTCCATTGATGAATTTCTTAGTAAAACCAACTGATTTGTATATAAGTACAACATAACTTCTGCACAATTTCAGTGCAGTAATGTGTTCACTGAAAATTTGTGTGTGTGTGTGTGTGTGTGTGTGTGTGTAAGTATAATCTAACTTCTGCACCATTTCAGTGCAGTAATGTGTTCATTGTAAATAAGTATTACAGTAGTTGTATTACATGTTTATTACCTTATAAATAAATAAAAAAAGGTTTTTTATTTTAAATTCAGTGCATTAGTATTTGTAAAATGACTCTTAGTGTTCATTAAAAATGACGATCATTCCACTTGGGACCTGTGGAATGGTACATTACTTTATTTGTTTTAGTTGTAAATATTTGTCATGTATTGTTGTTTTTCTGACATGTTCCACATCCAGGAGGACCTCCTCACTACGGATCAATTGGAATGAAAGTAAATCTAATCTAATCTAATAGAGCTGCTTTCTGAACGAATAAAAAAATTATCATAAGTGATATCAAACAGGACAAATATTTCTCTATAATAACAGATTCTACTGCGGAAATTTTACATATTGAGTAATTATTTTTCGTGTTAAGATATGTAAATGAGAATGTGAGCCAGTTGAACGCTTCCTTCTGTTTTTATTAAACACGGGACACAAGTCTGAAAAGCTAACTGAGTTCTGTCGACAAATTCCATTGATGTTACTGACTGTAGAGGCCAGTCATCAATGCAAGAAACTTGTCAGGAGCCTACATGGATTTGCAGGCAGACATTAAAGATCGAAATCCGAAAGCGCATTATTTGCCTCGTGCGGCACATTCTTTGAATGTACTCCGCACTAGTGCTGCAAACCGTTGTCAGGCTGCATGTTCGGTTTTCAGTTAGTGCAAAACATTTATAGTTTTTTCTCTGGCCCTACACATAGGTGGGATCAACGTCTTTCTTTCACGAAACCAGGAAGCAAGACAGTTAAACGTTTATTAAAAACGCGTTGGTCAGTAAGAGAGGAAGCATGTGTGAGTCTAAATGAAAACTGAGAGAGCGTTATCGATACCCTCATGTTTGTTACCAATAATGCCTGTGAGAAACCACTTGGACGAAATGAGGCTTCAGCTTTACTGAATCAAGTCAATTGACTAGAAACAGTATTCATGATGACAGTTTGGAAAGACTTATTACAGAGATTTAACAGTGCAAATGTGAAAGTGCAAAATGCAAATACCGATACTGAAATAGTGCAAGAATTATATGAACCACTTATAGTGTTCATTAGCGCTATTCGTGAAATGGTCAACTATTATCAAAATAAATCTACATCTACATCTACATCCATACTACGCAAGCCACCTGACGATGTGTGGCGGAGGGTACCTTGAGTACCTCTATCGGTTCTCTCTTCTATTCCAGTCTCGTATTATTCGTGGAAAGGAGGATTGTCGGTATGCCTCTGTGCGGGTTCTAATCTCTGATTTTATCCTCATGGTCTCTTCGCGAGATATACGTAGGAAGGAGCAATATACTGCTTGACTCTTCGGCGAAGAGTACACAGCCATTTCACTGATATGGACTACGAATGCATGTATAAAAGTTCAAGGAAACGCAGACTTTTTGTTGATGACGAATCAGACACTGAAGAAGTTCTTCTGACTGGTAGGGAGAAATTTATATTCGAAACATTTTTCCCAGTACTCGAAAGCTTGTACTCTGAATTAGTAAGGAGGAAGGAAAGTTATAAAACACTGTTAGATTCCCTTATAGTATTCAGTAAACCTAAGAACAGTTCACCAGACGCTATTTTTGAGCGCGCAGCAAAACTTCAACCGTCATATGAGACTGATTTAGAATTTTCCTTCCCAAGTGAATGTCTACATTTCGCGTCGCCTTTGAAATCTTGTGAGATTAGTGACGCACTAGTCGAAATGAGTAAATTTCTACGAAAGAGCGGTTAGAGTCCATGTTTCCGAATGTTGACATTGCTCTTAGAATGTTTCTTTGTACGGCACTTACAAGTTGTTTAGCAGAACACTCGTTTTCGGCTCTTAAAAGGCTGAAATCGTCCCAGCATTCTACCTAGTCTCATGAGGGAGTGAACGCCTTGTCAATTCTTTACATCGAAGAGGACTTCCTAACTAATGACCGCCTTAACTATGAAGATGTGATTAATGAGTTTGCTGCCATCAAAACCAGACGCAAACTTTACTGACTGGTGAATTTTGTTTATTTCTTCACAGTAGCTTTAAAAATTTTATCTTACAATACGATCTTTATTAGCAACTTAGAGCACATTGTTTGCGATTTAAGAACTATATAGTTATTATTTATAATGTATATCCCGGGGGGGGGGGGCAGTTATATTACGGTGTGCCTAGGGCACAAAACTTTTAAAACCACCACTGCATATGTCTCCCCTTGTTACACCGAAGACTCTTACACCTGTTCACCTTATCAGTCTATGGTTTCTTTATAGCCAATATAGAACTGAAGCATTATCTGAGATACCCTCTCACACTGCTAGGTGAGGAAACATTCAAACTACTATACTCTGCGAGATGAATATCAAATTCGGAATACCAATAGCTGGTACTCTGGAACAAGGTATACCAAGCTTGCATAGCCTCCACATGCGAGATACGTTTGTTCTGGCAGTCGAGTCACTACGCACAGCAATGTTTATGCGCATCTTCCCACAACTGTAACATTTGCAGACAGCTTAAATAGTGTCCAAAATCGCGAATCAATGAAAGCAATGAGCGTTATGGCCTAAAAATCGACGTAAGTAAAAGAAAATTGAGAGTCATCAGCAAGAAATACATAAGAAGCAGTCGTCTAAACATTAATGGTACACTTATTGAACAAGCAAACAAACATATCTGAGAATTATCACCAGCAACCAATGAGATAACTCGTAAGAAATTAAAATCTTCATTGAGAAAGCTAGAGCTACGTTTTGTACGAAGGGCGTTGAGTAAGCAACGCATTTTTTTTCTGAAAGGAGGATGATTTTATTCAGGATTCCAATACATCATATTATTCCCCATGCTTTTGGCTACAAAACTATTTTTCAACATATTCTCCGTTCAATGCGACGGCCTTACGTCACCTTCCTGGGAGTGCTTGTATGCCTACATCAGGGCTTCCCAACGTGTGGTCCGCGGACCCCTTAGAGGTCCGCCGGCTCTTTCAAGGGAGTCCGCGGCCACCTTTCACCAACTCGTGTAAAATAATGAGTAAAATTATTGAATAAAGATGTGAAAATCACATTTATTACTATTTTTTTTTTCGTGTGAAAAACATGTTTACTTTTACTTCAGGTCGTATTCCCAAGCAGCCTTTGCGGTTCTTAAAGTGAGAAGGCATACACAGTTTAGTTCCTGAGAATGCGGCTTCTCTGATCGACTGTTTCGTGACAATTCGGGGGTCGTTTGTGCGCCGGCTCACGGCGCTAGATGCGCTGAAACCTTATACGCGTGCGCGGAGCCTTCTTTGTCGACCAGTTAGCGAACAGTTTGGACGTGACGTTGGTTGCTCTTGGAGGAAGGCAGTTCCAACGTGTGAAATGTCAATTACAAAGTAATTTTAATCAGACTATAGTGTGTTGAAAAAAGGGAGTAAATCCACTAGCAAGTGTCTGGATACAGTGGAAATTCAAATTGGATCGTTAATTTCAAGTTGTTTTCATTCATCTCTAAACCAAAGACTATTGGTACTTCGGTTGGGGGGGGGGGGGAGGGGGGGAAGGAGGGGTCATTTGATTTTGAACATGGCACTTGCATTAAGAAGCTTTCAGTTTCCATGGGTTTTGCTCTGAAATTTAAAGTTACTGTGCTCTTGACTGATTAGGGGTCCGCCAGGGATTTTCGACTGAAGAAGGGGTCCGCCAGCTGAAAATGTTGGGAAGCCCTGGCCTACATGATACGTCCCTACTGATCGACGTCGGAACCAACATCTTACTGTGTCAATAACCTCCACATCAACTACGTACAGCTACCTGTGGGGTGCATCTTTCTGTGGGCCAAGCAGATAGAAGTCGGAAGGTGAGAGATCCGGACTGTAGGGAAGATGAAAAACAACAGTTCAATGAAGATTTGTAAGCTTCTCTCGCGTGCACGAACTTGTGTATGGGTTTGCGTTGTCATGAAAAAAGAATAAGTCCTTTTCCATTTTTGTTGCGACGAACACGCTGAATTCGTTTCTTCAGCTTCCTGAGGGTAGCACAATACACTTCAGACTTGATCGTTGCACCACGAGGGAGGACATCAAAAAGAATAACCGCTTCAGAGACCCAGAAGGCCGTCGCGCTGAGGGTGCGCCGTTGAACTTTTTCTTCGGAGGACAGGTGATGTGGCGCCACTTCAATGATTCCCCTTTTGTTTCCGGTTCGATGTTATGAACCCATATTACATCACGTGGGACGATGTTCGACAAAAAATTCTCGGGATCAGCCTCGTAACGCTCCAGCAATTCCGCAAAGATGGTCCTTCGTTGCCCTTTATGGTCTTCTGTTAGGTGGCGAGGAACAAGCGACCACATACCTTTGAGCACCCTAACTGGTGGATGTTTGTGTCAGCACTACCAACATATCAGACCTTGTGGTGACAAACAGACCCGACTTATTTGAAACAGTTAACGCAGAACAGGGAATCAGCGATCATGAAGCGGTTATTGCATCGATGATTTCAGCCGTAAATAGAAATATTAAAAAAGGTAGGAAGATTTTTCTGTTTAGAAAAAGTGACAAATGGTTCAAATGGCTCTGAGCACTATGGGACTTAACGTCTATGGTCATCAGTCCCCTAGAACTTAGAACTACTTAAACCTAACTAACCTAAGAACATCACACAACACCCAGTCATCACGAGGCAGAGAAAACCAGTGACAAAAAGCAGATTTCAGAGTACTTGACTTCTCAACACAAAAATTTTGTCTCAAGTACAGATAGTGTTGAGGATCAGTGGGCAAAGTTCAAAACCATCGTGCAATATGCATTAGATTAATATGTGCCAAGCAAGATCGTAAGAGATGGAAAAGAGCCACCGTGGTAAACAACAACCGAGTTACGAAACTGCTACGGAAGCAAAGGGAACTTCACAGCAAACATAAACGTAGCCAAAGCCTTGCAGACAAACAAAAATTACGCGAAGCGAAATGTAGTGTGAGGAGGGCTATGCGAGAGGCGTTCAACGAATTCGAAAGTAAATTTCTACGTACTGACTTGGCAGAAAATCCTAAGAAATTTTGGTCTTATGTCAAAGCGGTAGGTGGATCAAAACAAAATGCCCAGACACTCTGTGATCGAAATGGAACTGAAACAGAGGATGACAGACTAAAGGCCGAAATACTAAATGTCTTTTTCCAAAGCTGCTTCACAGAGGAAGACAGCACTGTAATTCCTTCTCTAGATTGTCGCACAGATGAAAAAACGGTAGATATTGAAATATATGACAGAGGGATAGAGAAACAATAAAAATCGCTCTAAAGAGGAAAGGCCGCTGGACGTGATGGGATACCAATTCGATTTTACACAGAGTACGCAAAGGAACTTGCCCCACTTCTTGCAGCGGTGTGCCGTAGGTCTCTAGAAGAGCGTTGCATTCCAAAGGATTGGAAAAGGGCACAGGTCATCCCTGTTTTCAAGAAGGGACGTCGAACAAATGTGCAGAACTATAGACCTATGTCTCTAACGTCGATCAGTTGTAGAATTTTTGAACACGTATTATGTTCGAGTATAATGACTTTTCTGGAAAATAGAAATCAGCTCTGTAGGAATCAGCATGGGTCTCGAAAAAGACGCTCGCGCTATTCGTCCGCGAGACTCAGAGGGCCATAGACCCGGGTTCCCACGTAGATGCCGTGTTTCTTGACTTCCGCAAGGAGTTTGATACAGTTCCCCACAGTCGTTTAATGAACAAAGTAAGAGCATGTGGACTATCAGACCAATTGTGTGATTGGATTGAGGAGTTCCTAGATAACAGGACGCAGCATGTCATTCTCAATGGAGAGAAGTCTTCTGAAGTGACAGTGATTACAGGTGTGCCGCAGGGGAGTACCGTAGGACCGTTGCTATTCACAATGTATATAAATGACCTTGTGGATAACATCGGAAGTTCCCTGAGGCTAGCCGGCCGCTGTGGCCGTGCGGTTCTGGGCGCTTCAGTCTGGAACCGCGTGACCGCTACGGTCGCAGGTTCGAATCCTGCCTCGGGCATGGATGTGTGTGATGTCCTTAGGTTAGTTAGGTTTAAGTAGTTCTAAGTTCTAGGGGACTGATGACCTCAGATGTTAAGTCCCATAGTGTTCAGAGCCATTTGAACCATTCCCTGAGGCTTTTTGCGGATAATGCTGTAGTATATCGAGAGGTTGTAACAATGGAAAATTGTACTGAAATGCAGGAGGATGTGCAGCGAATTGACGCATGGTGCAGGGAATGGCAATTCAATCTCAATGTAGACAAGTGTAATGTGCTGCGAATACATAGAAAGATAGATCCCTTATCATTTAGCTACAAAATAGCAGGTCAGCAACTGGAAGCAGTTAATTCCATAAATTCTCTGGGAGTACGCATTAGGAGTGATTTAAAATGGAATGATCATATAAAGTTGATCGTTGGTAAAGCAGATGCCAGACTGAGATTCATTGGAAGAATCCTAAGGAAATCCAGTCCGAAAACAAAAGAAGTAGGTTACAGAACACTTGTTCGCCCACTGCTTGAATATTCTGCAAGAGAGACGCTCAGTAGCTCGGTATGGGCTTTTGTTGAAGCTTCGAGAACATACCTTCACCGAGGAGTCAAGCAGTATATTGCTCCCTCCTACGTATATCTCGCGAAGAGATCATGAGGATAAAATCAGAGAGATTAGAGCCCACACAGAGGCATACCGACAATATTTCTTTCCACGAACAATACGAGACTGGAATAGAAGGGAGAACCGAAAGAGGTACTCAAGGTACACTCCGCCACACACCGTCAGGTGGCTTGCGGAGTATGGATGTAGATGTAGATGTAGAGACGTCGAGTTGAGGACCGAGGTGCTTGTGATTTGTTGATCATTTTGAATGAGAGTGTCCGCACGTTCCTACATTGCAAGAGTCACAGCTGTGTGCGGCCGACCAGCACGCGGGAGTTACGACAGATCTGCGTGATCTTGTCGCGGTGAAGACAGACGCCTCGCCCAACGAGTCGCCGTGCTTTTGTTCACTGCCAGGTCTCCGCAGACATTCCGCAAGCGCCTGTGAATATCTGTGAAGATCTACTTTTGCGTCAAAAGAAATTCAATGACAGGTGCTTGCTTGAAATGAACCTTCGTTACAAACGCCATTTTGAAGGATACGCATACAGCCGCCATCTACCGGAACTACAGGAGCTGAATCGGGAATATCCCACGATGTAAAACAACGAATTCCGCATTTTTTTCAACCGAAATTCGCCGGAAACAAAAGTGTTGCATTATTTGTTGCACGTCCGTCGTAGAATGAATAGGTTGGGGAAGAGTAATCACCCTTCAATTGAAACAAGATTTAGGTTTCTACGTTGCTACATATTTCCAATTCTTTTCTATGGAGCTGATATCTGAATTCTGAGCGAGATGGCGTGAAAACGACTTGAGGCATTTGAGATGTGGCTGTGCAGGAAAATGCTAAGAGTCCCATTGACAAATGAAACTAGTAATAACGACACTTTCCGAAAAATGAAGAAAGAAAGAGAAATGCTAAACACAGTAAAATACAGAAAAGTACACCATCTGAGCTGTGTAATGAGGAATAGAAAGTGGTGTAATTTGCCACAGATTATTCTTCAAGGAAACATACCTGGTAAAGAGGACGAGACATAAGAAGAAATCTTGGCTCGGTAACTAAAGGACGCGGACTTCACAAAAGAGCGCCGAACTTTTCCGAATAGTCAAAAGGAATATAGCTGTGGTGGTCACCAATGTCCGGAAAAGAGAGCGCTGGAAGAAGTAAAATACTCTTGCCGACTGACATTTATTCAAGCTATGATCTTCCAGCAAGTTACACATGCTGCAGATATTGACGGGCTTATTATACTGTGCTGGTTCTATCGTCTGCTGCATATGTACGAATACGTTTATCCGAGGTCGAGAACATAAATGAGGTGGATGCCCGACATTTGAGCCTGTATTCTCTTCCATCTTGACTTATGTTCTGACCACATAAAATAATTACTTCCAGTTTTTGAGGTTGTAAGTTTCTTAAGCACCTACTAGCATTTCCCTCTGGGCTATATTAATTTCATGCAAAGGAACATTCTGGATGAATGCTTCTATCACAGCGAACGCGTAAAAGGTAAAATTTTGCAACTATTCTTTCATTATCTGTCTACTTCATTGTCATTCCAGCCCTCTGGCTTACATAATACACTGGAAAAATGGAAATTTGTGGTAAGGTCTTATGGGACCAAACTACTGAGGTCATTGGTCCCTAAGCTTACACACTACCTAATCTAGCTTAAACTAACTTACGCTAAAGACGACACGCACACCCAAGCTTGAGGGAGGACTCGAACCTCCGACAGAGGGAGCCGCGCGGACCGTGACAAGGCGCCTCAAATCATGCGGCTACCCCGCGCGGCCATAACACACTGAGGTGACAAAAATCATAGGGTATATCCTAATATTGCATCAGGCCTTCTATTGCACGGCGTACTGCAGTGGCTCTACGTGGCATTAGACTCAACAAACCGTTGGAAGCCCCTGCAGAAATTTTGAGGCCTGCTGCCTCTACAGCCGTCCGTAATTGCGAAAGTGTTGCCGGTGCAGGATTTTGTGCCCGAACTGACAACTCGATTATGTCCCATAAATGTTGGATAGGGTGAAAGGTGGCTACACTGAGCCACAGCGCCAGAGATTGCGCCAAAGAGTATTATTCAGCCGCCTCCGCTGGCAGTTCTTATCGAGAAGTCGTGGTGGAGAGTGTTGGTTGAGATGTGGTAGTGGAGAGTTCTTGTCAAGAAGTCGTAGTGGAGAGTGCTTGTTGAGATGTAGCAGTGGTGAGTCGTTGTTGAGAGGTTCCCTTGGAGAGTGCTTGTTCAGATGTTGTCATATTGTTTTGATGGCTAGACACCAGATGTTGTTGGATTAGGGATGCTGTAATGTGCTTTTCGTCAATATATATGAAGGTAAAAAAAATTCCTTTTTTTGTATTATTTCAATGTCTTGAACAATAATGCCTATTGGTTACAGGTTCAGTCAACAAAGCATCTGGCTCGTGTTCTTGTATTAGACTATATTTCTGGTTTCTATGTGCAATTATAGTATTTCTGGGTTTTTTTAATTACTTCAGTATAAATGATGTTTAAAATATCTGGTCTTATTGAGGAAGAACCGTGCCAGATGTGTACGTTGAATCACACTTCCACACACAGAACAGCTACACTTGTGTTTTGTTGTTTCCTAGGTTTTATAGTTGCTGGGGACATGATTAATTAATTGTGTTAACGGAAATTTTGTTTCATTCTTTGTTGTTGTTCTATGCAGTCAGATTGCGTACAAATACTAGTCAGGGCCAACCGGTTACGAGACTGCGTAATCGTACATACAGCTACTAAAAATATTTGCATTTTATTTAATTAAGCCCCCATGCAAGGGTCCACATCGGGCGATCTCGATGGCCAAATCATTCACTCGAACTGTCCAGAACGCTCTTCAAACCAGTTGCTAACAATTGTGGCCCGGTGATATGGCGCGTTGTCATCCGTAAAAATTCCATCGTTGTTTGCGAACATGACGTCCGTGAATGCTTGCAAATGATCTCCAAGTATCCGAAAATAGCCATTTCCAGTCAGTGACCCAGTCCATTCCATCCAAACATAGCCAACACCGCTGTGGAGCCACCGCCAGCTCGCACAGTGCCTTGTTGTCAACATGAGTCGATGGCTTTGTGGCTCTCGGCCACACTCGAACCCCACCACCAGCTCTTACCAGCTGCAATCTGGACTCGTCTGACCAGACCACGGTTTTCTGGTCGTCTAGTGTCCAACTGATATGGTCAGGAGCCAAGAAGAGGCGCTGCAGGCGATGTCGTGCTGTTATCAAAGACACTCGCGTCAGTCGTCTACCACCATAGCCCACTAACGCCAAATTCTGGCGCAGTCAACCTAAAGGCTACGCACGTCGTATGTCCCACGTTGAATTCTGCGGTTATTTCACGCAGTGTTGCTTGCCTGTTACCATTGACAGGATTATGCAAACTACGCTGCTTTCGGTCGTTAAGTGAACGCCAGATCGACCACTGCATAGTCAGCTGTGAGAGGCAATGCCTGAAATTTGGTACCTTGTAAGTAGGCTGTTTAGGTTTTTACGTTGGTAACGCCATGTAGTGCTCTATATGAAAATCACTGAATGTGCTGTATGCAGTCTGTGGCTGGTTTGCATTGTTGGAATTTGCTGTTGTAGTGTTGGGCAGTTGGATGTGAACAGCGCGTAGCGTTGTGCAGTTGGAAGTGAGCCGCCAGCAGTGGTGGATGTGGGGAGTGAGAAGGCGAAGTTTAGAGAGCGGATGATCTGGATGGGTGTCCAACAGAGAGAGTAAATTTGTAAGACTGGATGTCATGAACTGATATATATATATAATGAGTTTTGAACACTATTAAGGTAAATACATTGTTTGTTCTCTATCAAAATCTTTCATTTGTTAACTATGCCTATCAGTAGTTAGTGCCTTCAGTACTTAGAATCTTTTATTTAGCTGGCAGTATTGGCGCTCGCTGTATTGCAGTAGTTCGAGTAACGAAGATTTTTTTGAGGTAAGTGATTCATGAAAGGTATAGGTTATTGTTAGTGAGGGCCATTCTTTTGTAGGGATTATTGAAAGTCAGATTGCGTTGCGCTAAAAATGTTGTGTGTCAGTTTAGTGTTGATCAGAATAGGTAAAGAGCGAAATGTCTGAGTACGTTCAGTTCTGCTCAGCTGTTAAAAAATCAAATAACGTAAGAGGTTTATCAGCACAGTAATTCATAAATTTTTCTTAGGGGTCGTTTCAACCTCGGCGCACTCTTGACATAGTGGAACCGCGCGACCGCTACGGTCGCAGGATCGAATCCTGCCTCGGGCATGGATGTGTGTGATGTCCTTAGATTAGTTAGTTTTAAGCAGTTCTAACAAGGGAACCTCCCCATCGCACCCCCCTCAGATTTAGTTATAAATTGACGAAGTGGATAGGCCTTGAAAAACTGAACACAGATCAATCGAGAAAACGGGAAGAATTTGTGTGAAACTATTAAAAAGTGAACAAAATATCCAAACTGAATAGTCCATGTGCAACATATGCAACATCAAGGACAATGTGGGTTGAGGAGCGCCGTGGTCACGTGGTTAGAGTGAGCAAATACAGAACGAGAGGTCCTTGGTTCGAGTCCTCCCTCGAGTGAAAATTTTACTTTCTTTATTTTCGGAAAGTTACGATCTGTCCGTTCATTCATTGACGTCTCTGTTCACTGTAATAAGTTTAGTGTCTGTGTTTTGAGACCGCACCGCAAAACCGTGCGATTAGTAGACGTAAGGACGTGCCTCTCCAATGGGAACCGAAAACATTTGATCGCAAGGTCATAGGTCAACCGATTCCTCCACAGGAAAACACGTCTGATATATTCTATACGACACTGGTGACGGCATGTGCGTCACATGACAGGAATATGTTGTCGACCCACCTAACTTGCACACTTGGCGAATGGGTAAAAAGATTCTTCTACATTGCCCGATTTAGGTTTTCTTGTGGATGTGATAATCACTCCCAAAAAAGTGATGAAAACATAAGAGTTTGTCACATAAACTGCAACAAATGAATGCAACAGTTTCACAGTCGCATAGTTTTCCCTGTGCTCTGTCAAAACATACGTTTTTTACGTTTTCAAATGTTTCCGTGTGTAGACCGTCAAATCCTGCATATGTCCAAGCAAATCTAAACATGTCCTGGAATTTTGGAGAGCGAAGTTGATTATGTGGGAGTGCCTGTACTTTAATAATTGTCTGAAAATAAAAAGTTAAATTTTTCACTCGAGAGAAGATTTGAACGAAAGACCTCTCGTTCTGCAGCTGCTCACGCTAACCACGGGACCACGGCGCTCGTCAGCTGACACTCTCCTAGATGTTGGTTACCTTGGGCATGGACTACTAAGTTTGTATATTTTGCTTATTTTTTTCATAGTTCCACACAACTTCTTCCTGTTTTCTCGATTGATCTGTGTTCAATTTTTCAAGGTCTATCCACTGTGGCAACTTATAACTAAATCTGAGGGGGGTGCGATGGGGAGGTTCCCTTGTAAGTTCTAGGGGACTGATGACCTCAGATGTTAAGTCCCATAGTGCTCAGAACCATTTGAACCATTTTTGACACTGTGGATCTCGGAATATTGAGTTCCCTAACGATTTTCGAAATGGAATGTCCCATGCCTCTAGTTCTAACTACCAATCCGCGTTCAGAGTCTGTTCATTCCCATCGTACGGGAAACCTTTTCACGTGAATCACCTGAGCACAAATGACAGCGCCGCCAGTGCACAGCCCTTTTATACCTCGTGTGCACGATACTACCGCCATCTGTATATGTGCATATCGCTATCCCATTACTTTTACAACCTCTGTGTACCTATTCAGGATGAACATTGTTGTTGTTTTTGTTGTTGTGGCTCTGAGCACTATGGGCCCTGACTTCTAAGGTCATCAGTCCCCTAGAGCTAAGAATTACTTAAACCTAACCAACCTAAGGACATCACACACATCCATGCCCGAGGCAGGATTCGAACCTGCGACCGTAGCGGTCACGCGGTTCCAGACTGTAGCGCCTAGAGCCGCACGGCCACCCCGGCCGGCTTTGTTGTTGTGGGCTTCGGTCCGATGACTGGTTTGATGCAACTCTCCGCGCTAGTCTGTCTTTAGTATCCGACAGTGATGAGATTCGCCGTCCAGTCCGCGTATCGGTGTGGAGTGCGAGTCAGAGATACTCGGGCTCCATACCAAAGCCGCAGCTCGCTCCCGTGGGAGGTGCCTCTGCGGCAGGCATGTCACGTGGAGCCGTCCACTGACGCGAGACTGTAAATACCTCGGCCCGGAACTTGCCAGTCACTCCCTTCCTAGTCTTTGAGGCCTTTAGTTACGTGGTATTAAACAGCAGGGTTTTGAGCTTGCCTGTTTTACGTTTGTGATGTGCATTGTTCCCTGGACTGTTGTACATGCTTAAGACAACTTTGCTACGGTCTGAACTTCTTTTTCGTTTAACCTACCACAGGAACCGTGTGTTTTTTCTGCCGCACCACCAGTGCGAGTGGTCATAAACTACGCTTTACCCGCGCACCTACTATGACTACGGGTTTTAGAGGAATGTTAAGAAAGGCAAGAAAATATTTTTGCTTAGCGAAAGTGACAGAGTACAAACTTCAAAGTATCAGAGTAGTTAGCATCAAATATTCAGTGCTGAGGACGAAGATGTGGAGCACAAATGGAAAAAATTCAAAAGCATCGTTCAGTATACATTACAAACATATAATTATAGTCGGTGGTGACTTAAATCTACCCTCGATATGCTGGAAAAATTATACGTTTAAAGCCGGCGGCAGGCATAAAATGTCATCCGACATTGTACCGAATGCTTTCTCAGACAATTATTTTGAACAATTAGTTCATGAGCCCACTCGAAGCGTAAATGGTCGCGAAAGCATACTTGACCTTTTAGCAACAAATAATCCTGGACAAATAGTGAATATTGTGACGAATACAGGGATTAGCGACCACAAGGCAGTTGCTGCTAGACTGAATACCGTAACACCTACAACCATCAAAAAGAAACGTAAAGTATATCTATTTTAAAAAGCTAATAAAAATGCTCTTAACGCCTTTTTAACAGACAGTCTTTACTTCTTCCGATCTGATCATGTAAGTGTAGAAAAGTTGTGGAATGATTTCAAAGAGATAGTATCGACAGCAATTGAGAGATATATACCACATAAATTAATAAGTGATGGTACTGATCCCCCATGGTACACAAAACGGGTCAGATCGATTATGCAGAAGCAACCAAAAAAGCATGTCAAATTTAAAAGAACGCAAAATCCCCAAGACTGGCAAAGTTTTGCAGAAGTTCAAAATATAGCGCGTACTTAAATACGAGATGCTTTTAATAATTTCCCCAACGAAATTCTGTCTCGAAATCTGTCAGAAAACCCAAAGAGATTCTGGTCATACATAAAGCACACCAGAGACAAGACGCAATCAATACCTTCACTGCGCGATAACAACGGTGAAGTCACAGATGACAGTGCCACTAAAGCAGAGTTATTAAACACGGTTTTCGGAAACTGCTTCACCAGAGAAGATGAAGTAAATATTCCTGATTTCCAATCAAGAACAACTGCGAAGATGAGAAACATAGAAGTAGATATCCTCGGAGTAACAAAGCAGCTTAAATCACTTAAAAAGGCAAGGCCGTCGGTCCAAATTGTGTACCAGTCAGGTTCCTGTCAGATTATGCCGATAAAATAGCTCCATATTTAACAATTATATGCAACCGTTCGCTCACAGAAAGATCCGTACCTAAAGATTGGAAAATTGCTCAAGTCACACCAGTACCCAAAAAGGGAAGTAGGAGTAATCCGCTGAATTACAGGCCTATACCACTAACGCCGATTTGCAGTAGGTTGGTTCAAATGGCTCTGAGCACTATGGGACTTAACTTCTGAGGTCATCAGTCCCCTAGAACTTAGAACTACTTAAACCTAACTAACCTAAGGACTTACACACATCCATGCCCGAGGCAGGATTCGAACCTGCGACCGTAGCGGTCGCGCGGTTCCAGACTGTAGCGCCTAGAACCGTTCGGCCACTCCGGCCGGGTTTTACAGTAGGGTTTTGGAACATATACTGTATTCGAACATTATGAAGTACCTCTAACAAAACGATTTCTTGACACATAGTCAGCACGGTTTCAGAAAATATCGTTCTTGTGAAACACAACTAGCTCTTTATATTAATGAAGTAATAAGTGCTATCGACAGGGGATCTCAAATTGATTCCATATTTTTAGATTTACAGAAGGCTTTTGACACCGTTCCTCACAAACGTCTTGTAATCAAACTGCGTGCCTACGGAGTATCGTCTCAGTTGTCCGACTGGATTCGTGATTTCCTGTCAGAAAGGTCACAGTTGGTAGACAGAAAATCATCGAGTAAAACAGAAATAAAACAGAAATAATATCCGGCGTTCCCCAAGGAACCGTTATAGGCCCTCTATTGTTCCTGATCTATATTAACGACATACAAGACTATCTCAATAGCCGTCTTAGATTGTTTTCAGCTGATGCTGCCATTTACCTTCTTGTAAAGTCATCAGATGATCAAAACGACTTGCAAAATGATTTAGATAAGATATCTGTATGGTGTGAAAAGTGGCAATTGATCCTGAATAAGGAAAAGTGTGAAGTTATTCACATGAGTACTAAAAGAAATCAGCTAAATTTCGATTACGCGATAAGTCACAAAAATCTGTAGACTGTAAATTGAACTAAATACTTAGGGATTACAATTACAAATAACGTAAATTGGAACGATCACATAGACAATATTGTGGGTAGAGAAAAACCAAAGACTGCGATTCATTGGCGGAACACTTAGAAGGTGCAGCGGGTCTACTAAAGAGACTGCTTACACCACGCTTGTTCGCCCTGTTCTGGTGTATTACTGTGCGGTGTGGTATCCGCATCAGATGGGAATGACGGATGACATCGAAAAAGTACAAAAATGGCAGCTCGTTTTATATTATCGCGCAATAGAGGAGATAGTGTCACAGACATGATACGTGAATTGGAGTGGCAATCATTAAAACAAAGGCGTTTTTCGTTGCGACGGGATCTTGTCATGAAATTTCAATTACCAGTTTTCTCCTCCGATTGCGAAAACATTATGTTGGCACCCACCTATATAGGGAGAAATGGTCATCACGATAAAATAAGTGAAATCAGGGCTCGCACAGAAAAATTTATGTGCTCGTTTTTCCCGTGCGCTGTTCGAGACTGGAACGGTAGAGAGACAGCTTGAAGGTGGTTCATTGAACCCTCTGCCAGGCACTTTATTGTGAATAGCAGAGTAATGAAGTAGATGTAGATGTGAACATATGTTCCGAGCAAGGTCTTAAGGGTTGGGAAAGTTTCGCCATGGTTTAATAGCAGTGACAGAAAACTGCTGCAAACGTGCAAACAAACAGCGCTTCAACACAGATTCGAGAGAAGTCAAAACCTACCTGACAAAAGTTGAACGAAGCGAAAATGAGTGTAAGGAGAGTAATGGAACGTTAAAATTTTGTCAACCGACCGGAGTAAAAACACGTATGGTTTTGGTCTTACGTAAAATGAGTAATCGGTTCGAAATTCTTTATTCAGTAACTGAGTGACAATACTGGCACCAAAACTAAAGACAGGGAGAGGGCCGAAATACTTAATTCTGTTTTTCCAAATTGTTTCATCGCGGAAGATCATTACACGGCCCCTCCCTTCAATCATCGTACGAACATCGAAATGGCAGATACTGCGATAACCGATCGCGAACTATAAAAGCCATTACAATCACCTAGTAGTGAGATAACGGAGGAGATTAGTGTTTAACGTTCCAGCAACAACGAGGTCACTAGTGACGGGCACAAGCTCGGATTAGCGAAGGATGGAGAAGGAAAGCGGGCGTCCCCTTTCAAAGGAACCACCCGGCATTTGCCTGAGGCCATTTAGGGCAATCACGGAAAACGTAACCGAGCGAGGTGGCGCAGTGGTTAGCACACTGAACTAGCATTCAGGGGACGACGGTTCAAACCCGCATCCGGCCATCCTGATTTAGTTTTTCCGTTATTTTCCTAAATCACTTCAGGCAAATTCCGGGATGATTCCTTTGAAAGGGCACGGCCTATTTCCTTCCTCATCGTTCCCTAATCCAATGGGACCGATGAAGTCACTGTTTGGTCCCCTCCCCCAAATAAACCAACCAACCAACGGAAAACGAAATCAGGATGGCCGGACGTGAGTTTGAACCGTCGTCCTCCCGAATGTGAGACCAGTGTGCTAACCACTGTGCTACTCCCCTCGGTAGTAGTCATATACCTATAAGATTTAACAAAGATCATGTGAAAGAACTTCTTCCCTTTGTAGCAGTAATTTATCGTAGATCGCTTGAGCAACGAAGGGTACCTAGCGACTGGAAAAAGCGCAAGTCATTCCCCGTTTCCAAGAAGGGTCGTACAACAGATGAACATGATTATAGAGGGTACAACAGATGAACATGATTATAGAGACCTATATCGTTGACGTCAATCTGTTGTAGAATTATTAGACATGTTTTATGTTCAAGCTTTATGTCTTTTTTGAGAACGAAAGTCTCCTTTACAAAGATCAAGATGAATCCATCAAACAGAGACCACGAGAAAATCAGCTCGCTGCGTTCCTCCGTGAGATCCATAGCGCTGAAGACCACTGCGTTCGGGTTGATGACGCATTCCTTGACTTCAGAAAGGCATTTGACACCGTCCGCACTATCGTTAAGAGAAAAAATACCAGCTTATTGAGCAACGGACCAAATTTGTGACTGGATTCAAGAGTTCCTTGCAAATATAACTCAACACGTCGCGCTTGTCTTGACAGAACAAAATCGACAGCTGTAATGGTAATTTCCAGAGTACCCCAGGGAAATGTGATTGGACCGTTAGTGTTTATATCATATAAATGATCTAGCACAGGGGCGGGCAGGAATCCTGCACGTGTGCGGTGCACATGCACGCGTGCAGTTAACAGGTGTTCTGCGTGCACACAGGGGCAAACTGGCCACCCGCTTCTCACCCCTCCCTACATACCGTGTCTCCGCTTCTCCCCCTGTAATGGGTTTTGTTTCCTGGCCTGCTTTATTAAATGAAGGAATACGGTTAGTAGGAGTGCTTGAAAGTAATCATGGTTTGAAAGAGTACCTATTACCTACGATACGTTTTATTTAATTATCACAGGTGGAGTTTACAATACGTTTAATGTCTGGAACAAAATTTCTACATAAAGACAAACGCAAACAGGTACGTAAATTTTCATTACTGATATTTGCTCTTAACCGAGACATATTAATTTTCATAACAGAAGAAAATCTCTCACAGAAGTATGTCGAGCCCAACATTGACTATCTTCATGGCTTCACGATGGAGACGAGGAAACTCTTGCTGTGGAAAGTCGTGATAAAAATTTATTACACGTCTTGCCAAAAGGAACTTGTCTCTCAGACGAGAATTACACTGTAGATCTATTAATTCCATTTGCAAACTGAGATGAATATCATCTACAGAAACCAGATTCTCTCGAGAACTATTCATAACCTTGGGATAAGTAAGATATATCCCCAAATCACTTGAGAAATTCCTCTTTTATTGCACTAAGAACGGCAACATACTGAAATTTATTATAATGGCGTTCAATATTAAACTTCCGCTCACCAGCGAGACTACTGTCACATATTATACATTTCCAATTTTCACGTTTTTCCACAGAGAACAAATGATTCTCCCATTCCTTTTTAAAAGATAGCAAATCTCCAATTCTCCGTTTCCTTGATTCACTCTGCATTTTACGGTTATTGAAATACAACGTTCACTACGTAGCGGTCGCTTCGCTTCAACGTCCGCAGCTTAGCCTGGTACTACACTGCCGCAACCTGCCGGCTGTCGCCACTGCCCCGGTCGACGATTGCACGCGAGCAGCACACGTGCAGCGCTGCGTGCTCATGAGCCGCGTGCAACGTTTGCCCGCCCCTGGTCTAGCACAAAGCGTCGGAATTTCTTTAAGGACTGTTCGCGGATGATGCGGTTGTCTAAAGGTACCGAAGCCAAAAGATAGCATCGATATACTGAATGACCTGCAGAGGATTGCTGAATGGTACAGGCTCTGGCAGTTGACCCTGAACGTAATTAAATGTAACATTGCCCATACACAGGAAAAGAAATCCACTACTGTATAACTACACTATTGATGACAATTTTCTGAAAACAGTACAAATATCTAGTGTAAATCATCTGGGAGTAACTCTCCATAGCTGCCTCAAATCAAATGAGCACATAAAATTAATAGTAGGAAAAACAGGTGCCAGACTAAGATTCATTGGATGAATCTTACGGAAATCTAACTTCTCCAAGAAGGAAGTGGCTTACAGTGGGCTCGTTCGACAGATTCTGGAGCGTTGTTCAGCAGTCTGGGATCTTTCACAGATAGGACTGATAGAAGAGATGTGGAAGATCAAACGAAGAGCGGCGCGTTTCTCACATCTACATCTACATCTACATAGATACTCTGCAAGCCACTGCACGGTAAGTGGAGCAGGGTACCCTGTACCATTACTAATCATTTCCTTTCCTGTTCCACTCGCAACTAGAGCTAGAGAAAACCGACCGTCTGTATGCCTCCTTATGAGCCCTAATTTCCCGTATCTTATCTTCGTGGTCCTTACGCTGGCGGCAGCAGAATCGTTCGGCAGTCATCTTCAAATGCCGGAAATTCGAAATTTGTGGTAAGTTCCTATGGGACCAAACTGCTGAGGTCATTGGTTCCTAGGCTTACACACTACTTAATCTAACTTAAAGTAACTTACGCTTAGGACCACACAAACACCCATGACCGAGGGAGGACTTGAACCTCCGACGGCGGAAGCCGCGCGAACCGTGGAAATGCGCCTAAGACCGCATGGCTACCCCGCGCGGCTTTAGATTCCGGTTCAGTAAATTTTCTCAATTGTGTTTCTCGAAAATAACGTCTCCTTCCCTCCAGGGATTCCCATCTAAATACCCGAAGCAACTCCGTAACACTTACGTGTTGTTCGAACCTACAGGTAACCAATTTAGCCGTCCGCCTCTGACTTGCTTCGATGTCTTCCTTCAATCCTACCTGGTACGGATCCCAAACACTCGAGCAGTACTCAAGAATACATCGTACCAGCGTCGTAAATGCTATCTCCTTTACAAGTGAACCACTCTTTCCTTAAATTGTCCCAATAAACCCAGATCGACCATTTGCTTTCCCTACCACAGTTTTCACATGCTTATTCCACCTCATATCGCTTTGCAACGCTATGCTCAGATATTTAAACGACTTGACTGTGTCAAGCAAGGCACTAGTAATACTGTGTCCGCACATTACAGGTTTACGAGGTGCGGCTAGAAAAAAACCGGACTGATGCTGGAAAAAACATTTATTTACAATTTCATGTTATCTCCTTCAATGTACTCTCCTCCTCGGTCTCTACACCGCTCCATACGAATTTTCCACTGTTCATAGCAATGCTGCAGATCATTTTCAGTAAGTCCATACATTACTTCCGTCGCTTTTTCTTTTACTGCTTCAACAGCCTCAAATCTAGTTCCTTTCAAAGCTGACTTGACTTTAGGGAAAAGAAAAAAGTCACAGGGGGCCAAATCAGGTGAGTAGGGTGGATGATCTAAGATGGGAATGTTGTGTTTTGCCAAAAACGTCTTCACTGACAACGCACTGTGAGCTGGGGCATTGTCTTGGTGAAGGATCCATGACTTTTTTCTCCACAAATCGTTCCGTTTTCTCCGTACTCGCTCACGTAGGGTAGCCAGGACGCTAATGTAGTAATGCTGATTCACTGTTTGTCCCTCTGGTACCCAATCAATGTGCACAATCCCTTTGATGTCCAAAAAAACAATCATCATTGCCTTGAATTTCGATTTTGACATTCGTGCTTTTTTTTGTCGTGGAGAACCAGGAGTTTTCCAATGCATCGATTGGCGTTTAGTTTCGGGATCGTAAGTAAAAAACCACGATTCATCGCAAGTAATAACATTTTGTAAGAAGGTGGGATCACTTTCAATGTTTTCCAGGATGTCAGAACAAATCATTCTTCGGCGTTCCTTCTGTTCAACTGTGAGACACTTTGGAACCATTTTTGAACACACTTTGTTCATGTTGAAACTTTCATGAAGAATCTGCCTAACACTTTCCTTGTCAACTCCTGTTAACTCAGACACTGCTCTGATTGTTAAACGGCGATCTTGTCGAACAAGTTTACCGATTTTTTCAATGTTTGCATCAGTTTTTGCTGACAATGGTCTGCCAGTGCGAGTGTCATCACTGGTGTCTTCGCGGCCATCTTTAAATCGTTTAAACCACTCAAACACTTGTGTTCGCGATAAACAATCATCGCCGTACACTTGTTGTAACATTACAAACGTTTCAGTTGCAAATTTTCCTAGTTTGAAACAAAATTTGATGTTAACACGCTGTTCTTTCTGTACACTCAACATTTTCCGACGCACAGACAAAACGTCAACTACTTAAAACAGACGCCACGGGCAGACTGAGTGCAGGAGGCAGATGAAACTCGAGCAGTAGGCGGAGCGAGAGTCACGTGACAGGCCACGCGACTTTCAGCCTTATTGCATTCGTTTTATTGTTTCACCAGTACTAGTCCGGCTTTTTCTAGCCATACCTCGTATTCTTCCTACTCATCCTCATCAACTTACATTTTTTTCCAAATTTAGGGCTAGCTGCCATTCATCATACCAACTAGAAATTTTGTCGTCTTGTATCTTCCTACAGTCACTCAACTTCGACACCTTACCGTACACCACGGCATTCAGCAAACAGCTGCAGATTGCTGTCCACCCTCTCCGTCAAATCATTTATGTATATAGAGAACAACAACGGTCCTATCACACTTCCCTGGGGCATTGCTGGCGATATCCCTTGTCCGTGATGAACACTCGCCGTCAAGGACAACATACTGGGTTCTATTACTTAAAAAGTCATCGAGCGACTCGTATATCTGTGAGCTTATTCCATACGCTCGTACCGTTGTTAACAGCGTGCAGTGGGGCACCGTGACAAATGCTTTCCGGAAATCTATAAATGTGGAACCTGCCTGTTGCCCTTCATCCACAATTCCTACTATATCATGCCAGAAAAGGGGGCAAGCTGAGTTTCGCACGAGCGATGATTTCTAAAACTATGCTGATTGTTGGACATAAGCTTCTTAGTCTCAAGAAAGTTCATTATACTCTAACTGAGAATATGTTCAGGAATTCTGCAGCAAACAGAATTTAGGAATATTGGTCCGTAGTTTTGTGGGTCCGTTCTTTTACCCTTCTTTTATACTAGACTCACCTGCGCCTTTTTTCAGTCGCTTGGGACATAGCGCTGGGCGAGAGATTCACGATAAATTCAAGCTAGGCAAGGGGCCAATGCCGTAGAGTACTCTTTGTAAAATCGAACTGGGGTTCCATCTGGACTTGGTGATCTATTTGTCCTCAAATCTTTCAGTTGTTTGCCTACGCCAGGTATACTTATTTCTACGTCGCCCATACGAGAGTCTACCAACGGTCAAATGACGGCATGTTTGTACGATTCTGCTGTGTGAACGATTTCTTGAACGTGAAGTTTAAAACTTCGGCTTTCGTTTTGCTAGCTTGAACTGCCACACCAGGCTGGTCAACAAAGGACTGAATGGAAGCCTTAGACCCGCTTAACGATTTTACATACAACTGTCGGGTTCTCTGTCAGATCTTTTGCTGAGTTGTGACGGGGGTAGTTCTATGCTTTGCGCATAGATCTTTTCACCGACGCTCGAATCTCTACTAACCTTTGCTTGTCATCATTTGTGCTTCCCCTTTTGGAACCTAGAGTGCAACAGTATCTGCTTTCTCAGCATCCGCCGAATATCGTTAGCCTGCGCAAGAGCGTAAGAGAGGTGTTCACCAAGCTCGATTGGCCGACGTTGTAAGAGAGGCGTCGTGCATCACGGAGAGGTTTATTACTGAGATTTCGAGTGTGATCTTTCCGGGAATAACCGGAAAACATTCCACTATCTCCCACATACACCTCACGAAATGATCACGGCGAGAAAATTCGAGACATTAGAGCTAACGCAGAGGCTTACCACAATAATTCTCCCCATGCGCCATTCGCGAGTGGAACAGAGAAGCGGGGATAAGTTAGTGGTACCAGAAGTACCCTCCAACACACATCGTTAGGTGGCTTTAGGGCCGTGATGTAGATGTATATGTAGAGCAGAGTAGAAAACTGCCCTATGATAGTCCGTTCGTCTCTGTATAGGTACTGCAGCTTAAATCCACTTCAACAGCCTGCTGTAGTCCATCCGTGATCTCCCTTTACAATATTTAACCCCACCTCCCACCCACATCGCCTTCCATTACGAAATTACCCATTTTTTGGTCTCAGAATGAGTTCGATCAACTGATGCTTTCTTTTATTAAATTTCTACCACACATTTCTCTTCTTTCCGATCCTATTCAGTACCTCTTCATGAGATCCACACATATAATTTTCAGCATTTTGCTGTAGCAGCACATTTCAGAATATTATTTTTCCCTTCATGGCTGCACTGTTCATCGCCCACTTTTCACTTCCGTGTAATGACAAAAAAAAAAAAAAAAAAAAAAAAAAGGTTCAAATGGCTCTGAGCACTATGGGACTGAACATCTGAGGTCATCAGTCCCCTACTTAAACCTAACTAACCTAAGGACATCACACACAGCCATGGCCGAGGCAGGATTCGAACCTGCGACCGTAGCGGTCGCACGGTTCCAGACTGAAGCGACTAGAACCGCTCGGCCACACCGGCCGGCCGTGTAATGACACACTACAGCCGTAGACCTTCAGAAATGTTAGATGTCAATTTCTTTAGTCTACATTTTACGAGATCGAGCTGAAGAGTAATACCTCCGAAATTTTTATGCGATAACCCGTAAGGCTTTTTAAATGAAACAAAATTGTCACCTAGAGGCGAACACTTTGTTCCCCTCAAGAGACCAGTTTGTCGATACCGTCACTGTAGAATGTTTGACTCTGTTGATGGAGTCACAACCTAATATCTGTTATCACTGCTTCAACACTATGAAAAAGAAGTTCTCGACGATGTTCTTTAATTTTGCAAACAGATGAAAATCGGATGGGGCAAAGTCGGGACTGTATGGAGGGTGATCGCCGACAGCGAATCCAAGGCACTGGACTGTTGCGTTGCGGAAGTCTCAGCATTAGTGTATGGTCTGGCATTGTCATAGTGAAGGGAGGGGTGGTCCATTTGTGGATGAACTCTTCGAATCCGTTCTTTCAGTTTTCTAAGGGCCTCGCTGTACCTTGCAGAGTGTGTAATGGTGCCTTTAGGTTGTTGTTTGTTGTTGTTGTGGTCTTCAGTCCTGAGACTGGTTTGCTGCAGCTCTCCATGCTACTCTATCCTGTGCAAGCTTCTTCATCTCCCAGTACTTATTGCAACCTACATCCTTCTGAATCTGCTGAGTGTATTCATCTCTTGGTCTCCCTCTACGCTTTTTTCCCTCCACGCTGCCCTCCAATGCTAAATTGGTGATCACTTGATGCCTCAGAACTTGTCCTACCAACCGATGCCTTCTTCCTGTCAAGTTGTGCCACAAATTCCTCTTCTCCCCAATTCTGTTCAATACCTTCTCATTGGTCATGTGATCCACCCATCTAATCTTCAGCATTCTTCTGTAGCACCACATTTCGAAAGCTTCTATTCTCTTCTCGTCCAAACTACACTCCTGGAAATGGAAAAAAGAACACATTGACACCGGTGTGTCAGACCCACCATACTTGCTCCGGACACTGCGAGAGGGCTGTACAAGCAATGATCACACGCACGGCACAGAGGACACACCAGTAACCGCGGTGTTGGCCGTCGAATGGCGCTAGCTGCGCAGCATTTGTGCACCGCCGCCGTCAGTGTCAGCCAGTTTGCCGTGGCATACGGAGCTCCATCGCAGTCTTTAACACTGGTAGCATGCCGCGACAGCGTGGACGTGAACCGTATGTGCAGTTGACGGACTTTGAGCGAGGGCGTATAGTGGGCATGCGGGAGGCCGGGTGGACGTACCGCCGAATTGCTCAACACGTGGGGCGTGAGGTCTCCACAGTACATCGATGTTGTCGCCAGTGGTCGGCGGAAGGTGCACGTGCCCGTCGACCTGGGACCGGACCGCAGCGACGCACAGATGCACGCCAAGACCGTAGGATCCTACGCAGTGCCGTAGGGGACCGCACCGCCACTTCCCAGCAAATTAGGGACACTGTTGCTCCTGGGGTATCGGCGAGGACCATTCGCAACCGTCTCCATGAAGCTGGGCTACGGTCCCGCACACCGTTAGGCCGTCTTCCGCTCACGCCCCAACATCGTGCAGCCCGCCTCCAGTGGTGTCGCGACAGGCGTGAATGGAGGGACGAATGGAGACGTGTCGTCTTCAGCGATGAGAGTCGCTTCTGCCTTGGTGCCAATGATGGTCGTATGCGTGTTTGGCGCCGTGCAGGTGAGCGCCACAATCAGGACTGCATACGACCGAGGCACACAGGGCCAACACCCGGCATCATGGTGTGGGGAGCGATCTCCTACACTGGCCGTACACCACTGGTGATCGTCGAGGGGCCACTGAATAGTGCACGGTACATCCAAACCGTCATCGAACCCATCGTTCTACCATTCCTAGACCGGCAAGGGAACTTGCTGTTCCAACAGGACAATGCACGTCCGCATGTATCCCGTGCCACCCAACGTGCTCTAGAAGGTGTAAGTCAACTACCCTGGCCAGCAAGATCTCCGGATCTGTCCCCCATTGAGCATGTTTGGGACTGGATGAAGCGTCGTCTCACGCGGTCTGCACGTCCAGCACGAACGCTGGTCCAACTGAGGCGCCAGGTGGAAATGGTATGGCAAGCCGTTCCACAGGACTACATCCAGCATCTCTACGATCGTCTCCATGGGAGAATAGCAGCCTGCATTCGTGCGAAAGGTGGATATACACTGTACTAGTGCCGACATTGTGCATGCTCTGTTGCCTGTGTCTATGTGCCTGTGGTTCTGTCAGTGTGATCATGTGATGTATCTGACCCCAGGAATGTGTCAATAAAGTTTCCCCTTCCTGGGACAATGAATTCACGGTGTTCTTATTTCAATTTCCAGGAGTGTATTTATCGTCCGTGTTTCACCTCCATACATCGCTACACTCCATACAAATACTTTCAGAAACAACTTCCTGACACTTAAATCTATACTCGATGTTAACAAATTTCTCTTCTTCAGAAACGCTTTCCTTCCCATTGCCAGTCTACATTTTATATCCTCTCTACTTCGACCATCATCAGTTATTTTGCTCCCCAAATAGCAAAACTCCTTTACTACTTTAAGTGTCTCATTTACTAATCTAATTCCCTCAGCATCACCCGACTTAATTGGAATACATTCCATTATCCTCGTTTTGCTTTTGTTGATGTTCATCTTATATCCTCCTTTCAAGACAAAGTCCATTCCATTCAACTGCTCTTCCAAGTCCTTTGCTGTCTCTGACAGAATTACAATGTCATCGGCGAACCTCAAAGTTTTTATTTCTTCTCCATGGATTTTAATACCTACTCCGAATTTTTCTTTTGTTTCCTTTACTGCTTGCTCAATATACAGATTGAATCACATCGGGAGAGGCTACAACCCTGTCTCACTCTCTTCCCAACCACTGCTTCCCTTACATGTCCCTCGACTCTTATAACTGCCATCTGGTTTCCGTACAAATTGTAAACAGTCTTTCGATCCCTGTATTTTACCGCTGCCACCTTTAGAATTTGAAAGAGAGTATTCCAGTCAACATTGTCAAAAACTTTGTCTAAGTATACAATTGCTAGAAACGTAGGTTTGCCTTTTCTTAATCTTACTTCTAAGATAAGTCGTACAGTCAGTATTGCCTCACGTGTTCCAATATTTCTACTGAATCCAAACTGATCTTCTCCGAGGTCGTCTTCTACCAGTTTTTCTATTCGTCTGTAAAGAATTCGTGTTAGTATTTTGCAGCTGTGACTTATTAAACTGTTAGTTCGGTAATTTTCACATCGGTCAACACCCGCTCTTTTGGGATTCGAATTATTATATTCTTCTTGATGTCTGAGGGTATTTCGCCTGTCTCATACACCTTCTTCACCAGATGGTAGAGTTTTGTCAGGTCTGGCTCTCCCAAGGCTGTCAGTAGTTCTAATGGAATGTTGTCTACTCCCTGGGCCTTGTTTCGACTTAGGTCTTTCAGTGCTCTGTCAAACTCTTCACGCAGTATCGTATCTCCCATTTCATCTTCATCTACACTCCTGGAAATTGAAATAAGAACACCGTGAATTCATTGTCCCAGGAAGGGGAAACTTTATTGACACATTCCTGGGGTCAGATACATCACATGATCACACTGACAGAACCACAGGCACATAGACACAGGCAACAGAGCATGCACAATGTCGGCACTAGTACAGTGTATATCCACCTTTCGCAGCAATGCAGGCTGCTATTCTCCCATGGAGACGATCGTAGAGATGCTGGATGTAGTCCTGTGGAACGGCTTGCCATGCCATTTCCACCTGGCGCCTCAGTTGGACCAGCGTTCGTGCTGGACGTGCAGACCGCGTGAGACGACGCTTCATCCAGTCCCAAACATGCTCAATGGGGGACAGATCCGGAGATCTTGCTGGCCAGGGTAGTTGACTTACACCTTCTAGAGCACGTTGGGTGGCACGGGATACATGCGGACGTGCATTGACCTGTTGGAATAGCAAGTTCCCTTGCCGGTCTAGGAATGGTAGAACGATGGGTTCGATGACGGTTTGGATGTACCGTGCACTATTCAGTGTCCCCTCGACGATCACCAGTGGTGTACGGCCAGTGTAGGAGATCGCTCCCCACACCATGATGCCGGGTGTTGGCCCTGTGTGCCTCGGTCGTATGCAGTCCTGATTGTGGCGCTCACCTGCACGGCGCCAAACACGCATACGACCATCATTGGCACCAAGGCAGAAGCGACTCTCATCGCTGAAGACGACACGTCTCCATTCGTCCCTCCATTCACGCCTGTCGCGACACCACTGGAGGCGGGCTGCACGATGTTGGGGCGTGAGCGGAAGACGGCCTAACGGTGTGCGGGACCGTAGCCCAGCTTCATGGAGACGGTTGCGAATGGTCCTCGCCGATACCCCAGGAGCAACAGTGTCCCTAATTTGCTGGGAAGTGGCGGTGCGGTCCCCTACGGCACTGCGTAGGATCCTATGGTCTTGGCGTGCATCCGTGCGTCGCTGCGGTCCGGTCCCAGGTCGACGGGCACGTGCACCTTCCGCCGACCACTGGCGACAACATCGATGTACTGTGGAGACCTCACGCCCCACGTGTTGAGCAATTCGGCGGTACGTCCACCCGGCCTCCCGCATGCCCACTATACGCCCTCGCTCAAAGTCCGTCAACTGCACATACGGTTCACGTCCACGCTGTCGCGGCATGCTACCAGTGTTAAAGACTGCGATGGAGCTCCGTATGCCACGGCAAACTGGCTGACACTGACGGCGGCGGTGCACAAATGCTGCGCAGCTAGCGCCATTCGACGGTCAACACCGCGGTTCCTGGTGTGTCCGCTGTGCCGTGCGTGTGATCATTGCTTGTACAGCCCTCTCGCAGTGTCCGGAGCAAGTATGGTGGGTCTGACACACCGGTGTCAATGTGTTCTTTTTTTCATTTCCAGGAGTGTACATCCTCTTCCATTTCCATAATATTGTCCTCAAGAACATCGCCCCTGTATAGACCCTCTATATACTCCTTCCACCTTTCTGCTTCCCCTTCTTTGATTAGAACTGGGTTTCCATCTGAGCTCTTTTCTCCAAAGGTCTCTTTAATTTTCCTGTAGGCAGTATGTATCTTACCCCTAGGTATGAATTTCAAGTCCACTACACCTTGAACGTCCCAGAACACTTTGACTATGACTATACCTGTTGATGACATGGTCTTGAACTTTCATGGCGTCGTTCATCCCTTGTGGTGGAAGTTCTCTGACGCCCTCTTCTTTTAGGGGTCAAAATGGCGGTCCAGCTTTCATCACCCGTTACAATGTTCTTACGTAACCCATCACCCTCACGCTCAATACTTAAAATAAATTGTCGATAGACGTCCAATATCCTCTGTTCAATGTCAGAAGTGAGCATTCGTGGTACCCTCCAATGCATACAGTTTTCGTGACTGCAGTGCCTGTACACACTCTCGTGATATGCCGCACTTACTTGAGAGCTATATCTATGTTATCAAATGATTTTCTCTGATGACTCATCGATCCGATTTCTATGAGTCTTTTCGTTTGCTGTACGCGATCGTCCACTCCCTTCGCGCCGATAGCTGAGTGCTCAGTATGACGGATTACCGTCCTACGGGCCCGGGTTCGATTCCCGGCTTGGTCGGAGATTTACTCCGCCCAGGGACTGGGTGTTGTGTCGTCTTCATCATCATTTCATCCTCATCCGACGTGCAGGTCCCCCAATGTGGCCTCGAGTGTAATAAGACCTGCACCAAGGCGGCCGGGCCTGCCCCGCACGGCCGGAGTGGCCGTGTGGTTCTAGGCGCTACAGTCCGGTGCCGAGCGGCCGCTACGGTCGCAGGTTCGAATCCTGCCTCGGGCATGGATGTGTGTGATGTCCTTAGGTTCGTTAGGTTTAAGTAGTTCTAAGTTCTAGGCGACTAGTGACCTCAGAAGTTAAGTCGTGTAGTGCTCAGAGCCATTTGAACCATTTTGCCCCGCACGGGGCCTCGCGGCCAATGACGCCAAACGCTCATTTCCATTTCCATCATCCACTCCGAGCTCTGTCACACACGTTGAGGTTGACACCACCACTCACTTCATTACGAACACCGATAACGCAACGTCGCACATTAATGACGTCGATAATCATCACCGCACATAGCTTTCGTTCTTCTATGGATTTCAAAATGGTTCAAATGGCTCTGAGCACTATGGGACTTAAGCTGAGTGGGAAAGTCTACGGAGTTCAAAAATGGTTCAAATGGCTCTGAACACTATGGGGCTTAACTTATGAGGTCATCAGTCCCCTAGAACTTAGAACTACTTAAACCTAACTAACCTAAGGACATCACACACATCCATGCCCGAGGCAGGATTCAAACCTGCGACCGTATCGGTCGCGCAGTTCCAGACTGTAGCGCCTAGAACCGCTAGGCCACTCCGGCCGGCTCTACCGAGTAAATACCTGACTTGTAAACAATAGTGGGAACAGAATAAAAATGCACAGGCATTACTTTACAGCACGTCCTCGTGTATCTTCTGAACTTCTGCCATCGCCATTTATTTTGCTCCCCAACATGCTAAACTTTTCTACCACTGTTAGTGTTTCAATCGTTAATCTTAGTTCCCGCAGCATCGCCTGTTATAATTCTCCTACATTTCAGACCCTTATTTAGACTTTGTTGATGTCGTGTCTTTTCAAGACACTATTGAGTCCGGGTGTAACTCATTTTTCAGGTCCTTTGCCGTCTCTGACAGAATTACAGTGTCATCAGCAAATGTCAAAGCTTTTACCTCTTCACCATGAACCATAATTCCCTTCCCAAATTTCTCCTTGGCTTCCTTTACTATTTCCTCAGTGTACATATTGAATAACATCGGGGATAGCCTACAATCCTCCTTCACTCCCTTCTCTGTCACTGCTTCCCTTTAATGTCCTTCTACAGTCTGGTTTTTGGACAAGTTGTAGTAATCTTTTACTCCCGGGTACCCTCATAATTTCAAAGAGTGTATTCCAAACTATTATGATTCTCGTCGTCAGTTGTTATGATGACAGGTGGCCAATGCTAAATAGAAGCATATATTGCACGTTTGGCAGTGAAGTCGGTAAGGAGCTGGCTGTATAGTCTGTATCTGCATCGACTGAAATAATTGGTAGTCGTTGGTAAAAAATAACATATATTGTATTTAACTTGTGTTACAAGCTTCTTCATATGCCGCAGACATATAATTACAGATATCTAGAGAGGCATTTCTTATGCCATACTTAACTAAGCGCCTTGTTAGAGGTTTCTTCCTATCAGCTGAAGGCTATGCTACCGAGCAAGATTGGACGAAAGCTCGCTAGGTACTCGTCACAAGGCGTGGAGCGGTGCTAGTCGCGACTCGCGGGTCCAGCGATATCTGTTACGGACCGCGGTCGATATCTGCAACCCCTAACAAGTGGGGTATCGAACGTTGATACCACACAAACCACAATGTCAAAAGCAACATATACCATAAATCACTATCAATGTACGTGAGCCTCTTTTTTGTCACTCTAATAAGATACGCCGTAGTGTCAGAATCGCTTCTCATGTCACTCTATTTCTCCGGAACTCATAAGTGATCTTCACGTACTGGGAGCTTAAATTAATTATAGCTGTTGAAGCGTGGACAGGAGTTGTGCTGCATAGCACGAGAACTAACAAACAGTAGAAACATTAGACCTTCAGATCTGTGGGTGACTTTCGACTGGAAGGAAAAGACCATATCTATTTCGTGACTTGAACATATCGGCTATTGTACCTACAAAACAGCATTTACGAAAATTGTTACACATCTGCTTTCACCTCAAAAGCCGGCCGCTGTGGTCGAGCGGTTCTAGGCGCTTAAGTCCGGAACCACGCGGCTGCTACGGTCGCAGGTTCGAATCCTGCCTCGGACATGGATGTGTGTCGTGTCCTTAGGTTAGTTAGCTTTAAGTAGTTCTAAGTCTAGGGGACTGATGAAGTCAGATATCAAGTCCCTTAGTGCTTAGAGCCATTTGAACCATTTGGACGGATTATGGCTCGGAGCAACGCCACCATGTTGCATAATGCTTTTCGTGCAGCCACAGGACGTTGTGTAACAACATGCCGAATGGACCGCTCAGGATTGGCATCGCGTTCTCTTCACCGATGAGTGTCGCATATGCCTTCAAACAGACATTCATGGAGACGTGTTTAGAGGCAACCTGGTCTGGCTGAACGCCTTAGACACACTGTCCAGTGAGTGCAGCAAGGTGGAGGTTCCCTGCTGTTTTGAGATGGCATTATGTGGGGCCGACGTACGCCGGTGATGGTCATGGAAGGGGCCGTGACGGCTGTGAATGCCATCCTCCGACCGATAGTGCAACCATATCGGCAGCATATTGGTGAGGCATTCGTCTTCATGGACGACAATTCGCGCCCCCATCGTGCACATCTTGCGAATGACTTCCTTCAGAATAACGACATCGCTCGACTAGAGTGGCCAGACATGACCTCTATCGAACATGCCTGGGATAAATTGAAAAGGGCTGTTTATGGACAAAGTGACCCACCAACCACTCTACGCCGAATCGCCGTTAAGGAGTGGGACAATCTGGACCAACAGTGTCTTGATGAACTTGTGGATAGTATGCCACGACGAATACAGGCATGCATAAATGCAAGAGAACGTGCTACTGCGTATTAGAGGTACCGGTGTGTACAGCAATCTGGACCACTACCACTGAGGGTCTCGCTGTATGGTGGTACAACATGCAATGTGTGGTTTTCATGATGTTTATGTTAATCTCTATTCCAATTTTCTGTACGGGTTCATGTAAGCTCGCAACCGAGAGTGTGTACTACGCTCACGCGCCAAAGAAACTGGTATAGGCATGTGTATTCAAGTACAGAGATACGTAAACAGGCAGAATAGGGCGCTGCTGTCGTAAACACCTATATAAGACAGAAAGTGTCTGGCGCAGTTGTTAGATCGGTTACTGCTCCCACATTGGCAGGTTATTAAGCTTTAAGTGAGTTTGAAAGTGGTGCTATAGTCGGCGCACGACCGATGGGACACAGCATCTCCGAGGTAGCGATGAAGTGGGAATTTTCCCATACGACCATTTCACGAGTGTACCGTGAATATCAGGAACCCGGTAAAACACCAAATCTCCGACGTCTCTGCGGCCGGAAAAAGATCCTGCAAGAACGGAACCAACGACGACTGAAGAGAATCGTTCAACGTGACACACGAGTAACCCTTCCGCAAATTGCTGCAGATTTCAGTGCTGAACCATCAACAGGTGTCAGCGTGCGAACCATTCAACGAAACATCGTCGATATGGGCTTTCGGAGCGTACGTCCCACTCGTGTGCCCTTGATAACAGCACGACACAAAGCTTTACGCTTCGTCTGGGCGCGTCAACACCGACATTGGACTGTTGATGACTTAATTATGTTGCCTTGTCGGATCTGTCTCGTTTCAAATTGTGTCGAGTGTATGGACGTGTACGGGTATGGAGACAACCTCATGAATCCCTGGACCCTGCACGTCAGCAGGGCAGAATTCAAACTGATGGAGGCTCTGTAATGGTGTAGGGCATATGCAGTTGGAGTGATATGGCAATCCTGATACTCTAGATGCAACTCTGACAGGTGACACGTACGTATGCATCATGTCTGAGCACCTGTATTCATTCATGTTTATTGTGAATTCCGACGAACTTGGTCAATTTTAGCAAGACAAAGCGACATCCTACACGTCGAGAATTACTACAGAGTGTCTCCAGGCACACTCTTCTGAGTTTAAACACTTCCGCTGGCCAGCAAACTCCCCAGACATGAACATTATTGAGCATATCTGGGATGCCTTGCAACGTTCTGTTCCGACGAGATCTCCACCCGCTCGTACTCTTACGGATTTATGGACAGCCCTGCAGGATTCATGGTGTCAATTCCCTCCAGCACTGTTTCAGACGTTAGTTGAGTCCATGCAACGTCATGTTGCGGCACTTCTGGATGCTCGCGGGAGCCATACACGATATTAGGCAGGTGTACCAATTTCTTTGGCTCTTCAGTGCATAAACTGTGTGATGAAAACAGCTACCAACCACTGATTTAAAGAACTTAAGAACTTTTTCTGTTTTGAACACATATTAATTTTTCCACGACATTACCGGGCCGGCCGGAGTGGTCGTGCGGTTCTAGGCGCTGCAGTCTTGAACCGAGCGACCGCTACGGTCGCAGGTTCGAATCCTGCCTCGGGCATGGATGTCTGATGTCCTTAGGTTAGTTAGGTTTAATTAGTTCTAAGTTCTAGGCGACTGATGACCTCAGAAGTTAAGTCGCATAGTGCTCAGAGCCATTTGAACCATTTGAACATTACCGGTTTCTAACTTATGAGAGGGACTGCTAATCAGACGTTAGCTGTTTTGTTTGTCAGTGTGCCTTACCTTGAAAGTAAGTTAAGTGATATGGAAATGAAGATAAACGAACGACATTTTTTTCTGTTTCCTGTCTTTCATTAGTTGCTTTAAAATTATTGAAGGTGTGTTCCGTCTATGCAACTATGGGATCCCTAAAATCAAGAATATTAGCAACCTATTCCTCAACCACATAGAAAACATAATCTTTGATATAGTCATCACAAAGAAAGGATACAAAATTGTTAACTGGTACAGATATGTGGATGACGTAATGTATGGTAGATGCACCAACAGAGAAAGTTGATAAACTTCATACAGACATAAATAACATATATAAAAATATTCAGTTTACCATGGAGAAAGAAAGATAAAAGCAAATACATTTCTTGGATAAAATAGTAAAGAGAGACAACAATATAAACACATTTGACATCTTCAGAAAGCCAAAATCCACAAACACAATTTTACATGCTTCATCCAAACCGCGCGCAAAATCAAAAATTTGCGGGCCTGCGACTCACGTTACACAGACTAAATAACATCCCACACAGTAAAGAAAATGATCAAAAAGTGTTACAATACAACTCATAGCCACAAACAATGGTTGGAAGACCCATATAGTGCAAAAACTCAACAAAAAATCAAAGCACAACTACAGAAAAATGAAAACAAGCAGAGAATACGAACATCATAGAAGCCCAAAGACACTCCAGCACACGAGGAAACACAAAACAGTAACAGTCACGACATGACTAACAGAAAAAAATGGTACACTCTTTTATACAAACACAAATCAACACACAAGATGGCAAATATATTAAAGAAACAAGGATTACACATAGCTTACAGAACAAGACACACACCCCAATCACATTTACAAGCAACAGACAAACCAGATAAATACCAAGGAGCAGTTGTCTACCAGCTAGAGTACCAAGAATGTAAATTAGTATATCTAGGGATGACAGGTAGGAACTTCAAAACTAGATACAAAGAACATACAAGATGTAGGAAATACGAAAATAGCCACTCCACCATCGCTGAACACCTGATAAAACATGGACACGAACCATCCAACACAGAACCTGACATGACAGTTATCAGAGTGGATGTTGTTGTGGTCTTCAGTCCTGAGACTGGTTTGATGCAGCTCTCCATGCTACTCTGTCCTGTGCAAGCTGCTTCATTTCCAAGTACCTACTGCAACCTACAGCCTTCTGAATCTGCTTAGTGTATTCATCTGTTGGTCTCCCTCTACGATTTTTACCCTCCACGCTGCCCTCCAATACTAAATTGGTGATCCCTTGATGCCTCAGAACATGTTCTACCAACCGATCCCTTATTCTTGTCAAGTTGTGCCACAAGCTCCTCTTGTCCCCAATTCTATTCAATACCTCCTCATTAGTTATGTGATCTACCCATCTAATCTGACGTTGAAAGAAAATTTTCAGATGCAAACAGCCGCTGTGATGGAAAAGAAGGTACTCAATGACCAAATGCATTAAACAATAACTCTCTGATCATGGTAGCTACCAAAATAATCTCTTTCTCACACCCACACCCACCCACCCACACACACACACACACACACACACACACACACACACACACACACACACACACACAGACATACACACAAATATCCATAAAAAAATTAAAAAATCACTTTCTTAAGACAGAATGACACATTTACACACAGCAAAATACACACACGAATATATCCATTTAAAAAAATAAAAAATCACACTCTCAAGAAAGAATGACACATTTACACGCACACACACAACAAATGAAAAATATCAAACCACACATACAACACAGAAAACGACAGATAAACGCTCGACAGTTGGCAACACTACACACCGAAAAGACAAACATGTTGAACACAAAATGCAAAATATATGCGATGTGTTGAATCAAATGTGGGTGAAAGAATGCCGGAAACTGGCTTACTGGAGCATGGAAACTAATGAATAACTCTCGAGGACCACACGCACGAGCTGACACCGCTGTAAATCGTGAGTAACACCGAACGATTATTTCACCTCACGAAATTTGTGGTGCAAAACTTGATTCTAACCTAAGAAACAAGAGAGAAACACGACAAAATGTAACATAGCAACGTATTGTAACTTCCAAAAAAACTGCTAAGGTCATCAGTCTCTAACATTACACACATTATCCTAAGGACAAACACACACACACCCATGCCCGAGGGAGGACTCGAACCTCCGCCGCGACCAGCCGCACGGTCCATGTATTACAGGCCACTGAAGATGTTTCACAAATAAAAGAAGCGGAACGCGTATGGCAATAAACAAACTGTCTTCAATTTGTTGCATAGACGGAACATACCTCCTCGAAGATAAATGAAGTTTGAAATATTCATAACGGCTGTTTATTGCCACAGCAGCATTGAACACTTGCGTTTTTATAGTTTTCCTTGTACTATGCACCATGTTAAAATATCCCAGTGCTACAAACACTTCTACATAAATCACAAAGTAAAAAAGGGCCACCATTAGCACTTATTCAACGAAGAATCTGATTCCACATACACTTTAACGTGTACTGTTGAATTATAAAAGTGCTGTGAGGCAACGGTGTACATTGTTTACATTGATGTGAGAGATGAGGTTAGAGATATGACTTATCGATGCACTGATCATCTCTGATATCAGATGCCGTTGTCACTGCGGCAATGGCGCTTTAGGTGAACAGTGTTTATTTGCCTTATTGGTCCACAAGCGGCAGGCAAACCAGTTTCTTTCCCCGATTTCTAGGTAAATGTGCATTTGCGGATCTCGTAAATGATAGAAAAAGCCGCTCAGGTTTCAAATGGCTATCGATCACATCAATTTTGAGTGAAGATTGGCATTGGTTTTCTTAAAACCAATTTGAGCAAAATTATCTTAGAGTGTTTCATTTTATGCTGTACACTAGCGACCTGTCATATATAAGCCGGATCGGTTGACCGTGTCTAGGTCTTCGTCTTGTCAGCCAGCGTCTCTAGAGTCTCATAATGTCTGTGCCTCTGCCTGCGAGGACTTACCCGCAGCCACCGCCTGCAGGGCCGGGCTGAACATTCTGTTAGTTCTGTCATCGTTCATTGCATTAAGTAATAGACCAGTTTGAGCAACCTTGCCACGCCTCGTATTCATACTCAGATTAACTAATGTATAAATATTATTAATAAACTAGCCGACAAACCTGGCATTGCCAGTGTATTCATTTTGGCAATTTTCTGTTAGAAACGAAACGTTATACATCGATACACCAAAACATTATGGCCACTGTCCACCGCGAGGTTATATGCTGCCTGGTTGCGCAGCAAGAGAAGTGTGTGAGCGTAACAGAGACTAATGGGAAATAATTCTATCGGCGATGTTCTTGTTGTGCTCTTCAGTCCAGAGACTGGTTTGATGCAGCTCTCCGTGCTGCTCTACCCTGTGCAAGATGCTTAATCTCCCAGTACGTACTGCAGCCTACATCCTTCTGAATCTGTTTAGTGTATTCATCTCTTGGTCTCCCTCTACGATTTTTACCCTCCACGCTGCCCTCCAATACTAAATTGGTGAACCCTTGATGCCTCAGAATATGCCCCACCAACCGATCCCTTCTCCTAGTCAAGCTGTGCCACAAATTTCTCTTCTCTCCAATTCTATTCAATACCTCCTCGTTAGTTATGTGATCTGCCCATCTAATCTTCAGCATTCTTCTGTAGCACCACAATTCGAAAGCTTCTATTCTCTTCTTGTCCAAACTATTTATCGTCCACGTTTCACTTTCATACGTAGGTACTCTGCATACAAATACTTTCAGAAACGACTTCCCGACACTTAACTCTATACTCGATGTTAACAAATTTCTCTTCTTCAGAAACGTTTTCCTTGCCATTGCCAGTCTACATTTTATATCCTCTCTACTTCGACCGTCATCAGTTATTTTGATCCCCAAACAGCAAAACTCATTTACTACTTTAAGTGTCTCATTCCCTAATCTAATTCCCTCAGCGTCACCCGAGTTAACTCGACTACATTCCATTATCCTCGTTTTGCTTTTGTTGATGTTCATCTTATATCCTCCTTTCAGGACCCTGTCCATTCCGTTCAACTGCTCTTCCAGGTCCTTTGCTGTCTCTGACAGAATTACAATGTCATCGGCGAACCTCAAATGTTTTTATTTCTTCTCCGCGGATTTTAATCCCTCCTACGAATTTTTCTTTTGTTTCCTTTACTGCTTGCTCAATATAGAGATTGAATAACAGCGGCGAGAGGCTACAACCCTGTCTCACTCCCTTCCCAACTGCTGCTTCCCTTTCATGCCCCTCGACTCTTATAACTGCCATCTGGTTTCTGTACAAATTGTAAACAGCCTTTCGGTCCCTGTATTTTACCCCTGCCACCTTAAGAATTTGAAAGAGAGTATTCCAGTCAGCATTGTCAAAAGCTGTCTCTGAGTCTACAAATGCTAGAAACGTAGGTTTGCCTTTCCTTAATCTATATTCTAAGATAAGTCGTAAGGTCAGTATTGCCTCACGTGTTCCAACATTTCTACGGAATCCAAACTGATCTTCCCCGAGGTCGGCTTCTACCAGTTTTTCCATTCGTCTGTAAAGAATTCGCGTTAGTATTTTGCAGCCGTGGCTTATTAAACTGATAGTTCGGTAATTTTCACATATGTCAACACCTGGTTTCTTCGGGATTCGAATTATTATATTCTTCTTGATGTCTGAGGGTATTTTGCCTGTCTCATACATCTTGCTCACTAGATGGTAGAGTTCTGACAGGGCTGGCTCTCCCAAGTCTATCACTAGTTCTAATGGAATGTTGTCTACTCCCGGGGCCTTGTTTCGACTTAGGTCTTCCAGTGCTCTGTCAAACTCTTCACGCAGTATCATATCTCCCATTTCATCTTCATCTGCATCCTCTTCCATTTCCATAATTTTGCCCTCAAGAACCTCCCCCTTGTATAAACCCTCTATATACTCCTTTCACCTTTCTGCTTTCCCTTCTTTTCTTAGAACTGGGTTTCCATCTGAGCTCTTGATATTCATGCAAGTGGTTCTTTTTTCTCCAAAGGTCTCTTTAATTTTCCTGTAGGCAGTATCTATCTTACCCCTAGTGATATACGCCTCTACATCCTTACATTTGTCCTCTATCCATCCCTTCTTAGCCATTTTGCACTTCCTGCTTAGCGGCGATAAGTGGCGCAAATGCGGAAATCCGCCGACTTAAGCGTCTCTGGCAAGCAAAATTGTTGTGTGCTTAGGAGTTCGAGTGCTACTGTCGTCAGCATCAATGGAAAGTGGTTGACGAATGCTGAAACCACGAGTAGGCTACAAGAAGTTGGACGTCCACACCTCATCACAGGACACAGGGATCGGAGGTTTGCCCGCTCTAAAAACAGCGTAGGTGGCGATCTGTGGCAGACCTGACGGCAGAGTACAGTGCTGGCGCAGCCGCGAGTGCTTTGGAACAAACAGTTTAGGGCACAGTGTCGAGCATGGTTTGCAGGAGAAGACTCTGTACGTGTCCCGATGTTGACCTAGTAACATCGTCGGTTATGATTACATTGTGCACGGAATCATCGAGATTTTTTTTCACGAGCTGCTTTATTTTTATGACCCACCGTCTAATTTCTTATGGTGGGTCGTACGTTGCCACTTGGTCGCTGTGACTGGGTCCGGGGTCCGGTGTGACTGAAAGTAACACCACACCGGCTCCAGTCCCCACTCACACCTTTGCCCGTGTCCCGCCACGTGGAGGCGGGCTCTATTTATTTACATCCATTTGATATTTTTTGTGCAGCATTTTAGAATCCTATAACTAATGGAAAACAAGTGATATATTTCTAAACAAATACAAAATTAAATACTAAAAAGAAGTAAAATGGTTCAAATGGCTCTGAGCACTATGCGACTTAACTTCTGAGGTCATCAGTCTCCTAGAACTTAGAACTAATTAAACCTAACTAACCTAAGGACATCACACACATCCATGCCCGAGGCAGGATTCGAACCTGCGACCGTAGCGGTCACGCGGTTCCAGACTGAAGCGCCTTTAACCGCACGGCCACACCGGCCGGCTTAAAAAGAACTAAAGAAAAGAATCGGATATGGGAGGGAGAGGTATAATATATGCCCGTCACCTGGTTGTGGGCGGCGGCCCGGGTCTTGGAATAACACTCAAGACGCTGGCCGTCGCTCACCATTCCTTTACATCTACCATCCTAATAACTAACTTAACTAGAAGAGACAAAGATATGTAAAAACTAAAAACTATGAACTCCATGTCTTGCCTGCTGAACTTCTTATGCTGTACAATGAGGCGGTAACTGCTTTTATGCTTTGGCTCAAAGCTGCTAGTGAAAGGGTGGTTGTAGTAACAGTAATAGAGGTAAATGAAGCTAACGGTTTATGTTGAGCCTACAAGGCTCGTAATAAAATACAATTGAGCTGCTAGCACCTCCCGGCCCCACCGACAATGCGACCTGAACGGCGGTTTTCCCCGATCTACGATAGGTACCCGTCGGGTTGGGCACAAAAGAGAGTGTGAGGGTACTGGTGTGTAGTATCTGTAAATGGTGGTTCTTTGGAGGGCGACAATGCCCAGTGGCGCAGAGAGTCGCAAGCAGAGGCAGTTGTTGAGAGGCTGTGGAAAGTATAGGCTGCATGAGCCAAAGGCGGTTGCGTAGCAAAGGATTTATCTCTATGTTTAATAGTAGTGGCACACAGTTTGAATAACAGTGTGCTTATGTTTGTGCAGTGTGATAAAGGAAATAAATTAAATTTTACCAGTTCTTAGTGTGTCTCCATCAGTTAGTACCAAACCATTGCATTTAACAATGAACGAAGTCTCGATATACACGGTCAACTAAAACAAGAGGAATGTAACATAATAATCATTAATTAACCCATATAATCTCAAAGGAGACGGGAGCTTATAAGAGTAACCACAATTAAGATCCTTTCATCCAGGCCGTGCGCCGCCTCTTACCAGGAGGCGTAGGACGCTTGAAGAGGTGCCTAACTTTAAGCCTTAAATCAGAAGTTATTAGTGAAATGGAAGTTGCGATATTGGTTGTGTAGGTGGGTTGTATTTACGATTCATGTTGAGCCAGTAAGACGTGGTGTGGCAGTTAGCACCTTCCGGCCCCGCCAGCAACACAGCCTGAACGATGGTTTTCCATAAAAATGCTATAAATGAAGCAGGCAAAAAGGAATACAAACGTCTCAAAAATGAGATCGACAGGAAGTGCAAAATGGCTAAGCAGGGATGGCTAGAGGGCAAATGTAAGGATGTAGAGGCTTATCTCACTAGGGGTAAGATAGATACTGCCTACAGGAAAATTAAAGAGACCTTTGGAGACAAGAGAACCACTTGTATGAACATCAAGAGCTCAGATGGAAACCCAGTTCTAAGCAAAGAAGGGAAAGCAGAAAGGTGGAAGGAGTATATAGAGGATCTATACAAGGGCGATGTACTTGAGGACAATATTATGGAAATGGAAGAGGATGTAGATGAAGATGAAATGGGAGATACGATACTGCGTGAAGAGTTTGACAGAGCACTGAAAGATCTGAGTCGAAATAAGGCCCCCGGAGTAGACAACATTCCATTGGAACTACTGACGGCCTTGGGAGAGCCAGTCCTGACAAAACTCTACCATCTGGTGAGCAAGATGTATGAAACAGGCGAAATACCCTCAGACGTCAAGAAGAATATAATAATTCCAATCCCAAAGAAAGCAGGTGTTGACAGATGTGAAAATTACCGAACAATCAGTTTAATAAGCCACAGCTGCAAAATACTAACACGAATTCTTTACAGACGAATGGAAAAACTAGTAGAAGCCGACCTCGGGGAAGATCAGTTTGGATTTCGTAGAAATACTGGAAAACGTGAGGCAATACTGACCTTACGACTTCTTTTAGAAGAAAGATTAAAGGAAGGCAAACCTACGTTTCTAGCATTTGTAGACTTAGAGAAAGCTTTTGACAATGTTGACTGGAATACTCTCTTTCAAATTCTAAAGGTGGCAGGGGTAAAATACAGGGAGCGAAAGGCTGTTTACAATTTGTACAGAAAGCAGATAGTAGTTATAAGAGTTGAGGGGCATGAAAGGGAAGCAGTGGTTGGGAAGGGAGTAAGACAGGGTTGTAGCCTCTCCCCGATGTTATTCAATCTGTATATTGAGCAAGCAGTAAAGGAAACAAAAGAAAAATTCGGAGTAGGTATTAAAATTCATGGAGAAGAAATAAAAACTTTGAGGTTCGCCGGTGACATTGTAATTCTGTCAGAGACAGCAAAGGACTTGGAAGAGCAGTTGAATGGAATGGACAGTGTCTTGAGAGGAGTATATAAGATGAACATCAACAAAAGCAAAACGAGGATAATGGAATGTGGTAGAATTAAGTCGGGTGATGGTGAGGGAATTAGATTAGGAAATGAGACACTTAAAGTAGTAAAGGAGTTTTGCTATTTGGGGAGCTAAATAACTGATGATGGTCGAAGTAGAGAGGATATAAAATGTAGACTGGCAATGGGAAGGAAAGCGTTTCTGAAGAAGAGAAATTTGTTAACATCGAGTATAGATTTAAGTGTCAGGAAGTCGTTTCTAAAACTATTTGTATGGAGTGTAGCCATGTATGGAAGTGAAACATGGACGATAAATAGTTTGGACAAGAAGAGAATAGAAGCTTTCGAAATGTGGTGCTACAGAAGAATGCTGAAGATTAGATGGGTAGATCACATAACTAATGAGGAAGTATTGAATAGGATTGGGGAGAAGAGAAGTTTGTGGCACAACTTGACCAGAAGAAGGGATCGGTTGGTAGGACATGTTCTGAGGCATCAAGGGATCACCAATTTAGTATTGGAGGGCAGCGTGGAGGGTAAAAATCGTAGAGGGAGGCCAAGAGATGAATACACTAAGCAGATTCAGAAGGATGTAGGTTGCAGTAGGTACTGCAGTAGGATAGAGTAGCATGGAGAGCTGCATCAAACCAGTCTCAGGACTGTAGACCACAACAACAACCATAGGTATCCGTCAGGTTAGGCTCAAAAGAGAGGAACCACAATTAAGATCCTTCCGTCCAGACCGTGCACTGCCTCTTAACGGAAGGCATAGGCCCCTTGAAGAGGGGCCTAGCTTTAAGCTGTTATTAGATATGGAGGTACTGTCGACTATTTACGTTTTCTCATTTCCGGTGCAATCTGTTTTTAGGATTGTATGTGACACCTCTTGTCGGTTCTCCGGCTTTCTTTATCGCACATGTTGCCACTCTGGATCAACTACGTCATTGTTCAGGTCCGACTGTATCTTCTTCTTGGCTGGATATATCAGAAGTATCATCCAACCCATGGGCACTCTGCTGTTCTTGTGTACCGACTTGCCTTCTGTATGGCCTACTACGTAGGTATTCCATGTATTTGACCGCGGAGATTTCGTCAGTCAGTGTATTAAGTTCTGTCCACTGTTGTGGGTTACGACGTATGGCATATACAGGGTGTTTCAAAAATGACCGGTATATTTGAAACAGCAATAAAAACTAAACGAGCAGCGATAGAAATACACCGTTTGTTGCAATATGCTTGGGACAACAGTACATTTTCAGGCGGACAAACTTTCGAAATTACAGTAGTTACAATTTTCAACAACAGATGGCGCTGCAAGTGATGTGAAAGATATAGAAGACAACGCAGTCTGTGGGTGCGCCATTCTGTACGTCGTCTTTCTGGTGTAAGCGTGTGCTGTTCACAACATGCAAGTGTGCTGTAGACAACATGGTTTATTCCTTAGAACAGAGGATTTTTCTGGTGTTGGAATTCCACCGCCTAGAACACAATGTTGTTGCAACAAGACGAAGTTTTCAACGGAGGTTTAATGTAACCAAAGGACCGAAAAGCAATACAATAAAGGATCTGTTTGAAAAATTTCAACGGACTGGGAATGTGACGGATGAACGTGCTGGAAAGGTAGGGCGACCGCGTACGGCAACCACAGAGGGCAACGCGCAGCTAGTGCAGCAGGTGATCCAACAGCGGCCTCGGGTTTCCGTTCGCCGTGTTGCAGCTGCGGTCCAAATGACGCCAACGTCCACGTATCGTCTCATGCGCCAGAGTTTACACCTCTATCCATACAAAATTCAAACGCGGCAACCCCTCAGCGCCGCTACCATTGCTGCACGAGAGACATTCGCTAACGATATAGTGCACAGGATTGATGACGGCGATATGCATGTGGGCAGCATTTGGTTTACTGACGAAGCTTACTTTTACCTGGACGGCTTCGTCAATAAACAGAACTGGCGCATATGGGGAACCGAAAAGCCCCATGTTGCAGTCCCATCGTCCCTGCATCCTCAAAAAGTACTGGTCTGGGCCGCCATTTCTTCCAAAGGAATCATTGGCTCATTTTTCAGATACGAAACGATTACTGCAACACGCTATCTGGACATTCTTCGTGAATTTGTGGCGGTACAAACTGCCTTAGACGACACTGCGAACACCTCGTGGTTTATGCAAGATGGTGCCCGGCCACATCGCACGGCCGACGTCTTTAATTTCCTGAATGAATATTTCGATGATCGTGTGACTGCTTTGGGCTATCCGAAACATACAGGAGGCGGCGTGGATTGGCCTCCCTATTCGCCAGACATGAACCCCTGTGACTTCTTTCTGTGGGGACACTTGAAAGACCAGGTGTACCGCCAGAATCCAGAAACAATTGAACAGCTGAAGCAGTACATCTCATCTGCATGTGAAGCCATTCCGCCAGACACGTTGTCAAAGGTTTCGGGTAATTTCATTCAGAGACTACGCCATATTATTGCTACGCATGGTGGATATGTGGAAAATATCGTACTATAGAGTTTCCCAGACCGCAGCGCCATCTGTTGTTGAAAATTGTAACTACTGTAATTTCGAAAGTTTGTCTGCCTGAAAATGTACTGTTGTCCCAAGCATATTGCAACAAACGGTGTATTTCTATCGCTGCTCGTTTAGTTTTTATTGCCGTTTCAAATATACCGGTCATTTTTGAAACACCCTGAAGTTCGTTCTGTGTGTTTTGACGATTGATGTGTAGTGTGTGTCTCATGTTTGTGCGCTGCCCGCAGAGAAGGACAGTGTGTTCTGGGGAGCATTCTTCCCCACATGTGCACATACTGGTCTGTTGCGGACTCACGCGGTTCAAGTGCGTGGGATAAGGGCCATGTCCTGTAAGGAAATGTGTGATACCGCGGCTGCGATCGATATATTTTAGTCTTAGTCTTTCCCTGATATCAGGGAAGAAGCTATCATCTAGATTGGACCGCGGATCAATAAAATCGTGTCACCTGGTCGGATGAACCTCGCTTATTGTTAAAGCAGGTCGATGGGCGTTTCCAGATACGCGAATGGCTGCTCGAAACATGCAGCATGCCACGGATGCTGGCCGATGGGAGCAGTATTGTATTATGGGACACATTCACCTGAACTACCATCGGACCTGCGGCAGTAATCGAAGGCACCGTGACAGCTGTGGACTATGTGAACATTATCAGGGATCACCTGGAACCGCGTTATGGTTGATGTGTTCCTCAACGGTGATGCCATCTTTCAGCAGGACAACTGCCCCTTTCACAAGGCCAGAATCGTGCAGAAATGCTTCGAGGAGCATGAAATTGAACTCACATTGATGTGTTTGCCACCAAATTCGGATGATCTGAATCCGATGAAATAAAACTGGTACGCTATCGGGTGCCAGCTCCGCGTCGACAAACCAAGCAAACGTAAATTGCGGGAACTGTGCGTAGGCATCTGGTCACACAAACCTCTGGAAACCTATCAAGTACTTGTCGAATCCATGACATGCAGAATCACTGCTGAACTGCTTTCCAGAAGTGGACTAACACGCTTTCAAGTAGCTGTTCCTAATGTCTTGGCTTATCGGTGTATGTACTCCCGCAGTAGACTCATGTGAGACGATCCTGGACAGTATCTGTATGGTGGGTGCTGCTGCTTCGCGCGTCTACAAGGCGATTTTGTAAACGCCTCTCTGGCTACGCCTTTTCATAGCTGTATACACCTATCTCCTTACTATCCTACACTTCCAAAATAGTGTTAAACATAATGAAACATAAAAAAAAAGAAAATTGAGGCAAACCTAAGAGAAGACCAATTTGATTTCAGATCCGGAAAAGGAACTAGAGAGGCGATACTAGCTCTGAGGATGGCATTAGAAAGATGAATTGGAGTTAATAGGAAAACCTACTTGACCTTTATAGATTTACAAAAAGCATTTGACATGGTTAATTGGAAATTGTTATTCCGAACAATGAAGGAAATAAATCTTGATTGGAAGGACAGAAGATTAATCTGGACCCTGTATAAAAGGCAGGAAGCAGAGATAGAAGTGAATGGTGTGAACAAGAAAGCAAAAATAAGGAGGGGAGTAAAGCAAGGATGCCCGTTATCACCATATCTGTTCAACTTATTTATTGCAAAAACCATTGCAAAATTGAAAAGAAAAAATACACTGTATCCGTTTTGAAGATGATATAGTAGTACTTGCTGACTCAGTAAAGGAAATGGAGTTTATGTTGCTAAAATTTGCCAAAATCCTAAGAGAATTTAATCTAAAAATAAATAAGAAGAAAACAAAATCTATCGTGCTAGGGAAGACAAAAGAAAATGGTAAAGTTAATATTAAACTAGAAGATGATGTTCTAGAGCAGATTGAGAACTTCTGTTATTTGGGAAGCACAATCACTGACGACGATAAATGTATCACAGATATAAAGAGAAGAATAGCCTTGGCAAAGCAAGCGTTCCAAAATAAAACGAATTTACTAACAGACAATCATATAAGCTTAGAAAGTAGGAAAAAGTTTGCCAGAACTGGAGTGTCTTAACATACGGATGTGAAGCGTGGACTTTTGGAAAGGCAGAGAAAAAGAGACTGGAAGCAATGGAAATGTGGATATGGAGAAGAACGACGAAAACAAGCTGGGTAGTTAGAAAAAGTAATGAACAGGTCTTAAGAGAAGTGAATGGGAACAGAACGCTGCTAAATTACATAGGAAGAAGAAAATCAAAATTGGTAGGGCACATAATAAGACACAACTAGTTCCTGAAGAATCTATTTGAAGGAAAAGTTTTAGGGAAAAAACCAAGAGTCAGGTCAAGAGCAACGTATTTTAATAACATCAAAGGAGATATGTGGATAAAATCGTATGAAGAATTGAAGAGGATGACAGTGAAGAGAGGGACGTGGATAAATCCACAAGGCATAGCCTTTAGTTTATGATGATGACGATAGACAGCTTTTGTTTTCACCTACAGTCGTTAGCGCTCCGTAGCTGAAAGCTATCAAAAGCGTTGCCAGGAGTCAAAGATTTGCGTAAGTTGTATTGACTGTAGAAGTGACTTAGCAGCAAAGAACAAATGTATTAAAAATACATAAGTAATGCAGCATTTTTTCATGCATCTCAGTGTTTATGACATATCTCTGGACCCAGTAGTCGTACAATGATATATTTTGGTAGATATATTCAGCTGCATATGTGGATACTGTCTGCAAAATTTATTGCAAAGATACTTAGTTGCACAGAAGTAATAAAATTAAATGTCTTGTATGATGCGGCAGTCTTTAACACATCTCATTGTTTATGACTTCATATCTCCTGAGCTATGATAGGCAGGTGATTTTTACCCCTCCCTCCCCCCCCCCCCCCCACCTGCACCTGCAATTGTAGACTCACAGTAAGAGATATGTGTACGAAGTTTGGTTCGAATTGGTCCAGTGGTTTAGCAGATGTGGAACATGCACGCACACACACACACACACACACACACACACACACACACACACACACACACACACGAACATCTATTTTTATATTTATGGATTATCTTTCAGAATATCTCAATCTGTGTTTGTATTAACCCATTTCTGCCTAGCATAACATATATGTCACGGGACAACCTGTCATTGTTTTCTCTCGTTAACAACAATGCCTGCGTTTGGTGTGGCTATTGTTGTATGGCTTTCAGATAAGGAGGCTTTGTTGTTCATGCTTAGGTAGGTTTCAGTCAGTTATAAGCATTAAGTGGTCACTGACTGGTGCTTCAAGTACGGAAGACTTTTCTGAGTGAGATTATGTCTTGGAATAAGAAGTAAGTATCATTTTTTATCGTAAATTATAATAAAATTTGTTTAAATTATGGTTGACTGTAATGTTAAAAATACTGAAATTTATGTTAATGGTTATCTACAAAATGCAATTCTTATTTTTGTGGCTCCAAATACAGTTTTAATTTTGTGTTGCATATATGTCACTGCTGGGCAAAACAGTGAAAATAACGATTCGTTCTCTTTAAAGGTCTATCTCTCCATGAGATCCTGGCTATTCTTGAAGGGGAGGAAGAAGATGCAACAGATATATTTATTGAACCTCCTGAAGCTAATGTGGACTCGGATGAACATTCTGGGGAAGAATATGGGGGAGGAAACGTCGATAATCTTGAACCAAGGCAACTCCAGGCTGGTGCAGAAGTGGTTTTAGCAAGTAAAACAGCTTAGGCAGTAAACCTGAGATTAATTTCTCTCCTGATGATAAACCAGATGAACAGTAAAAGATCTTAAAAAATGTAACCAGAGATGGGAGAAAAGACGATCTGCGTAGTGTTAGTTCTGTATTTCCTGAGAGTAATTATAGTAAATACAGAAACTTGTCTCCAGTTCAGTGCTTCCAATTATTTTGGAACGACGAAGTAATTGAATGTCTTCTCACTGAATCGACGGAGTATGCTTTGTTCAAGAACTGCTCAGATCCAAAAATAACATATGAAGAGATAAAAGGTTTTCTAGGAATTCTAATTCTTTCTTGCTATAATCCTTTACCTAGCAGAAGATATTACTGGGATTCTGGACTGGACATGAGAAATGGAATGGTCCACAGAACGATGAGAAGGGACAGGTTTGAAACAATTATGAAATTCATTCACTCATGTGACAACACAAAAATAGATGCTAATGATAGAATGTGGAAACTTTGTCCATTAATAAATATGCTAAGAAAAAAGTTTGTTCTCCACTTTCAGCCAGAGCAAGATTTGTGTTAAGATGAGAGCATGATAAAGTATTTTGGCAGACATGGATGTAAACAGTTTCTGAAAGCTAAGTCCATTAGATCTGGGTACAAAGCATGGTGTCTAAACGCAAGCATGGGTTATCTAGTGGACCAAGGAGCTGATCCTAAGAGGAATGAAAAATATGAGAAAGCATTTGGAAAATGTGCTGCTCCTTTGATTCAAATGATCGATTCTCTTCCTGAAAAGAACAAACATCCTCCCTACAGGTTTTATTTTGAGAACCTGTTTACATCACAAACATTGCTGATTTACCTGAAGCAACGAGGTTTTGGTACAACTGGGACTGTTCGTGAAAATCGTCTGCCTAAAGAGTGTCATCTCATACCTTCTAACACTATGTCCAAAAGGAATAAGGAGGAGATTTTGATTACAAGAGCAGCAAGGATAGTGGAATAATCGTTGCCAGATGGCTAAATAATTGTACAGTAACAATTGCTTCCACAAGCCATGGTATTGTAACACCATAGCTCCAATGCTGTTTGGGTTTATTTTGCCTTTTGCTTTGGTTTAATGTTATAACATTGAGTATCTGTAAATGTGTTTGAATCGATAACATAAATCATTTTCTTGCAAATTTGTCAACATTGTGTCTCACTGCAGTAAAAGTGAATTGCAGTTGTGGAAAGTTATATACTCATGCTTGCTAAGCACATGTTTCTTTTGTGTATTGAAAGTACATATTAATAGTGTAATAAGATCCACAGGTTATCCTTTATCACTATTTATGAAAACAATAATTTCTTCATTCTAAGGACAGTGAGAAGTAACCTGTTAGTGAATTCCATTTAACTATCATTATAAATGGATTAGTATTTAGTTGAGAGACATTTAACCTGTGACCAGTTCATAATTTTGCAGTGAACTACATTTATAGTTTTATGTCAGCTAGGAAAATGTTTGAACAATAATAGTGAACCTATGTCCAATTAATGATTCTACAGTGAATATTAACAGTAATGTTATAAAGACCATTCAGTAAGGTTATGGTATAGTAGTAGCAGACAGTAGTGTTATACGTGGCTTTTCCGTGACAGGATTATTTGTTCTGTTAGGGCATAGTACGCAATAAACCAAAGTTGGTATTTAATTACACAAGCTACGTAAATGTTGTTGCAGTGTTATAGTATCAGTCCAGTCAGCACCGTTGTCCGATACTCTAGACAAGAGAAGAAAAGAATACTTGTACCTCGACCTAATGTGATTGGAGAATACAGCAAAAATATGGGAGGAACTGACCGAATGGATGAAAATGTAGCATTATATAGAGTGAGTTTCACAGGAAAGAAATGATGGTGGTCAATATGCTTCAGTTGCACTTCCGGCGCTACATTGTGAAATGTTACCTGACTTCCAATGCTGCAGTACCAAGAGGTCCTGGACGCCCTGCAGGTAATTCAAACCAAGGCAGAGTGCTGCATGATATTAGATATGATGAAACAAATCATCTGGTAGCCATGGTGCCACAGAAAAAAAGAAGACGCTGTGCAGCGGAAAACTGCAAAGGAACCCCAAGAACAAATTGCTGCAAGTGTGATGTTGGTTTGTGCATAGAATGTTTTGTGCCATATCACAGAAAGTGAGTACTGTCGCCTGAACTTGATGTAAATCACATACAGTGTATTATTTTACTTGCAGTCATATATACTGCCCAAAATGTATGTTCTGCCTAGCGTGACATATATGTTACGCCATTTTTTGTTTCAATTATTGATTATTTTTTTGTTTTGATTGTTTATTGCTTTTCTTTAATGACAATAAACACATAGATATCTAATTTGTAGAAATCAGAAGAAAAAAGTAATTCAGGCAGAAATGGGTTAATTTTCTGTCTCCTAGTTTGCGCTACAACAGAGCTGGTTATTTGCTGCGTGCTTAGCAATCCGCCTCAGGAACAGCAACTATGCACTTCAGCAAAAGTGTAGCATCACCCCGATATTTAATCTGTTCCTGTACCGACATTGACTTGTTGATATTGTTTGTAAAGATACACTGCTGTCATGAGTGCTACCTACGGGTAGAACGCCGCAATCGAACGAACTGCAGAATTAGAAAGCATTAGAGATGTCTGTAGAACAATAGAGTTAACACAAGAGCCACAGCCGTGACGACTGATCTGATTCGCAGACAAAGTCTAAGCATCTGCAATTGCCAGCTACCAAAGCATCTTAAAATAAATCCAAAATCAATAAAGTAAGTGAAAAATAACGATAGCGAGTGCATAAAAATGTAAAATTTAAAATTAAAACATCCTCGAAAGTCTTGGGATTCCCGAGACCGATAGATTTATTTCCGGTGTAACTTATTTGCTTCATTAATATTTACGTTACCATCTTATGGTCATGCGGTGCGGGTTGCCATTTCACGAACGCGCGTCATCATTTCATCACCACTGACGTGCAAGTCACCGAGGTGGCGTCAAATAAAAAGACTTGCACCAAGCTCCCGAACTTCCCAACTGGGGTCTCCCAGCCAATAAAGCCATACGCACATTTCATTTTACTGATAAGCGAGCGCAGCCATTGGTAACAGACAGAATACAATGCTTACCCAATCCTCAACGTGTTTAATCCATGCCAATTCATACTTCCATACTAATATTCTAAACGCGAAAGTAACATAACGTTTTCACGACTAAACTGCTGTACCGATATCCATGAAATTCGGCATGAGATAGTCTGAACCCTGATGAAGAAGACAGGTAACTTTACAAAGTGTGTAGTACAAGATATTTATTGACTTGATGAATATTCGCAAATTAAGGAAAAATATTTACTGTTTGAAAAAGCTGTTTACTCTTTCACTTTTTAACTTTGTCATATCTGTGAAAATGCTTTTATTCGTTAATACGTTCAACGTAATATGATTCAACATAATCAATACAATGTTTATTCTATTTTCAGCTTGTTTAATCCAAACTTCCATACTAATACATCCATTATTAAGTGCGAAAGTAACTCACTCTGTTACGTTTTCGCTACTCTATGGCTGAACCGATTCCGATGGAATTTGGTACGGAGATACCTTAACCCTGAGGACGAGAATAGGCTACTTTAGAAAGTTGTATCTTTTTGAGTATATTAACATTTCTAAATATGGTATACTTGAGTGGCATGCAGACGAATTAGGAGCAATGCTCGGCGACTCTTAGTGTCTATTCCGTAACAATGCAAATCCGATGTTATTGTGCGTGTGGGTTATGATATTAAGTTCCTACACCACCTGGCACAGCTGGAGAGTTCTGGTGGAGATACAACAATAAAATCTGACGGTAAGCCCGAGAACCATATTTAAAACTCCTACTGTAAGCCTCTTAAACCTAAGTCTGATTCAGCGCATTGTTCTAAGAGAGTCCAAGCTGCGAAAGTCACTTGGGAATTGAACAAACCTCAGAGCAATCTCATGTCCGCCGGAAATTGGATGCAGAACATAAGACGGCCTTAGGTGGTACAGAACATTAGAACTGTCACAAGCCCGTCGCATTTTATACGCTGAGCGTCACGCATCCCTTACAACTTCCAACACACTTGAAGGCTCATAATGATGGCATCATTTAAAGGTTGTACGATATACTGATAAGGGAACATCCCCATCGCACACCCCTCAGATTTAGTTATAAGTTGCCACAGTGGATAGGCCTTGAAAAACTGAACACAGATCAATCGAGAAAACAGGAAGAAGTTGTGTGGAACTATGAAAAAATAAACAAAATATACAAACTGGGTCGTCCATGCCTAAGATAGGCAATATTAAGGGCAACGTGAGCCGAGGAGCGCCTTGGTCCCGTGGTTAGCGTGAACAACAGCGGAACGAGAGGTCTTTAGTTCAAAACTGCTCTCGACTGAAAATTTTGCTTTCTTTATTTTCGCAAAGTTACGATCTGTCCGTTCGTTCATTGACGTCTCTGTTCACTGTAACAAGTTTAGTGTCTGTGTTTTGCGACCGCACCGCAAAACCGTGCGATTAGTTGACGAAAGGACGTGCCTCTCTAATGGGAACCGAAAACATTTGATCACAAGGTCATAGGTCAACCGATTCCTCCACAGGAAAACACGTCTGATATATTCTATACGACACTGGTGACAGCATGTGCGTCACATGACAGGAATATGTTGTCGACCCACCTAAATAGTACACTTGGCGAATGGGTGAAAAGATTCTTCTACCTTGCCCGATTTAGGTTTTCTTGTGGATGTAATAATCACTCCAAAAAAGTGATTAAAACATAAGAGTTTGTCACATAAACTGAAAATAAAAAGTTAAAATTTTCGGTTGAGGGAAGATTTGAACTAATAACCTCTCGTTCCGCAGCTGTTCACACCAACCACGGGACCACGGCGCTCCTCTTCTGACACTCCTCTTAATATTGCACATGGACGACCCAGTTTGTATATTTTGCTTATTTTTTCATAGTTCCACACAACTTCTTCCTGTTTTCTCGATTGATCTGTGTTCAGTTTTTCAAGGCCTATCCACTGTGCCAACTTATAACTAAATCTGAGGGGGGTGTGATGGGGAGGTTCCCTTGTGAGAGTCATACCATGTGGAGCGTCGGAGGCTTTTGGTGAGGCTGCGATATTTTGATTGCTCTACCTAGTTACTGCATCTCCTATTTGCACCTCTGATTTCGGAGCGATTCTTAATTTAAGCTAGGAGAGAACTGAGCAGCAGAATGTAGTATTTCAACCTCACTTAACAATACGACTAAAATAAAACGAGTTCTGCATCAGATAAAATCATATTTACATATGTATAATTTTTACCCATTTGTTCCCCACGTAACACACATCTATAACTCGAATTACTTGTATCCTATATTCCTATGTTCTTTCCCTTCCCTCCACTCTTGGATGAAAGTTTGTGTATATTTGATATTTTCTGAAGTGGTTGTAGTGTAGCGTCTGATTACGTTAATCATAAATTAGTCATGATAGGAGAATGGATCAAAAATGTAGGCACCATAACGCATTACAACAGGAGGGAGAAACGATTGGTATGTGTTTCCCTGGTGGAAAAATTTCACATTCAGTACTAGGTGAGCCAGAGAAACTCCTGAAAACTCTACTTCTGTGCGAATGTAATGAATTGGGCATTTTTTTTAAATATAGTTTGAGAATGGAGAAATAACACAACCAACCTGTGGTGTGGCGGGTGGAATAATTGTTAATGTTCCTATTATTTATTTAATGCTGTTGTTTGCCATTCTCAACACTGGCTCTCTAACTACAATATTGGCGACCAGAAAGTGATTAGCAAAACGTAAAGCCTGTAATTAGAATTCCTTGTGCCCACTTCATCTGAGAAATACATTTATAGCTACAGCTTATAACTCTGAGGAATTAGGAGATTATCTGGGATTCATAATCAAAAACCATTCTCTCTAAAATGTTCACTATATCCTGAAAGTCACAGACCAAAAAGAATCCACACAATCCAACTACCAGAGCATTTCAGAGTCTAATGCGCTGATGCAACTATAGCTGTTCAAATTAAATGTTTAAGTGAATGCACGCCATAATTTGATGATAATGTTCATCAAACGCCATGCTAAATAATGGTAGAATGTCTGTCCTGCGGCGGCACGTGAAAATACGACATACACAAACTGAAGATAGATTGTTAAAGTCATCCCAAAATTAACACTTCACTCGAAAACGATTTCATGGTTATGCGTATCCCGAGTAACTTATTACTGCATCCGAGGCTGTTTATATCAACAATACCGACGCGACACGACATCCGGCACAGGTGGTGCGCTAATCACCGTCTGGAGAGAACTGGGGCCTTCTTCCTTCTCGCGCGGCGTTCTTACATATAAAGCCACGGTGTGGACGGCTAAGGGAACGCCTGATCAAATCTGTTCTCCCGACTAGCCGCTGGGCTAGTAATGCACCACTTTAAGTTATCGAATAAATCATTGCTTCCTTTGCTGATGGCCGATGAAGCTTTCAATTTAATTGTGAAATCAGCACACAAGTAAGTAATCATAACAAAAGTCTGACGTGGCCAAGTCAAATATTTTGGGCCAGAGAATTAATTTAATTACACTACACGCAGTAGACGAGCTCTGAACTTGCTCTTTGGAGATACGCTATAGCTATAGTTTTATAGTTATTCTGTTGAAACTTCTCACATTTTTATGATTATAGCGGATCTCCCTTTTACTTAAATTTAAACATCCTAGCTTTATTTATTCGCCTACTTAATCTATCTTGCTTCCTTAATTTCTAAGACAAAAACCAGAAAATCATGAATTTCAACTAAAATTTTAATTTGTGAGATCCAGAATACTGTTCCTACTAAATTATTATGCAAAAGGAATCTAAATATAAGTTTTTCAGTTTCTAGCTCTTTTCTGTTACGCCAATGATTTTTACAGAAAAACATCCAAATTTGGAAAATGGTTACAGTTATTGAACTGATATCCAACATATATTGATTTTGTGTTACTCCTGACATGCTAGAAACGTTTCAGGTTATTTACTTGATTTTTAAAGTATTGCACAACATTTATGACGTCAGAGCTAGTTACAGCGGACTGGCTGGCACACAATGGAAAGACTGATGTGAATTTTATAAGGCATGAGTAGGCTGCTTCCTTACAAACCGATTGCAGGTAATTGTTTTATACATTTATCTAGGTTTCGACATTTCTAAGGATGTCTTCATAAAAATGAGAAGCCGTAAAGTTACATTGCATTCCAGGATTTGGTACGTACCCCTTGCAAAGAACAAAATCAGTGTGATGTAACTTTATGGCTTTTAAATTTTCATTCTGGTGAAGACATCCTTAGAGGTGTCGAAACCTAGCTAAATGTATTAAACAATTATTTCCAATCGGTTGGCTGTATTATTTCTCCACTGAAAGTTATGTACAGTTGCTGGAAGACACTCATGGTCAAAATTATATACTGTAATTAGAAAATATAATTCACACTTCCAGCTTCGACATACAGTAAAATAATGGAAACACATTCCCTTATGCACTTAAATACCGGCATCCATTCATTTTTTATACATACGTATCTACACCACTATATACATAGACATCTCATAAAATTGAAACCTCCTGGCAGATTAAAACTGTGTGCCCGACCAAAACTCGAACTTGGGACCTTTGCCTTTTGCGGGCAGGTGCTCTACCATCTGAGCTACCGAAGCACGACTCACGCCCGGTACTCACAGCTTTACTTCTGCCAGTATCTCGTCTCCTACCTGCTGTGAGTGCCGGGCGTGAGTCGTGCTTCGGTAGCTCAGATGGTAGAGCACTTGCCCGCGAAAGGCAAAGGTCCCCAGTTCGAGTCTCGGTCGGGCACACAGTTTTAATCTGCCAGGAAGTTTCATATCAGCGCACACTCCGCTGCAGAGTGAAAATCTCATTCTATCTCATAAAATTACTAGCTTACATACTCACCACCACTCAGCACAACAAAACTAATGGCATGGAAGCAAATCAGTGGGTAGCAGCTAGTCTTTATATATGTTAAGCATTGTATTGAACCGTCACACAGCGAATCCTACTCGCATTCCTCCAGTTTTTGGAGAGTCGCTGAGTAGATTGGTACAAGGAATCTGTGGTCGCCTGTGGCCCATTGCGTATCACAATACAGTGTTTCGGATTCTGAAGTTATAAGGTAGAAAATAACAAAGAATAAAATGTTATATACATCTTGTGCCGAAATCAGACTACAGTTGTACAGGGAAAAGGACTTGGAAAGAAGACAGACTTTGAGAAGGTTCCCCATGTTATTCAGTCTCTACTGCGGGCAAGCAGTAAAGAAAACTAAGAAGAAATATTGAAAGGGAATTATAGCTCAGGGAACAAAAATTAAAACTTTCAAGATTGCGAATAATAAAGCAGATGCCAGACTGAGATTCATTGGAAAAATCCTAAGGAAATGCAATCCGAAAACAAAGGAAGTAGGTTGCAGTACACTTGTTCGCCCACTGCTTGAATATTGCTCAACAGTTATTTGTTCATGAGACCCAGAAAATATTAGATACAGGCTCCCAGGTAGATGCCATTTTCCTTGACTTCCGGAAGGCGTTCGATACAGTTCCGCACTGTCGCCTTATAAACAAAGTAAGAGACTACGAAATATCAGACCAGACCAGCTGTGTGGCTGGATTGAAGAGTTTTTAGCAAACAGAACACAGCATGTTGTTCTCAATAGAAAGACGTCTACAGACGTTAAAGTAACCTCACAATATATATAAATGACCTAGTAGATAGTGTCGGAAGTTCCATGCGGCTTTTCGCGGATGATGCTGTAGTATACAGAGAAGTTGCAGCATTAGGAAATTGCAGCGAAATCCAGGAAGATCTGCAGCGGATAGGCACTTGGTGCAAGGAGTGGCAACTGACCCTTACCATAGACAAATGTAATGTATTGCAAATACATAGAAAGAAGGATCCTTTATTGTATGATTATATGATAGCGGAACAAACACTGGTAGCGGTTACTTCTGTAAAATATCTGGGAGTATGCGTGCTGAATGATTTGAAGTGGAATGATCATATAAAATTAATTGTTAGTAAGGTGGGTGCCAGGTTGAGATTCATTGGGAGAGTCTTTAGAAAATGTAGTCCATCAACAAAGGAGGTGGCTTACAAAACACTTGTTCGACCTATACTTGAGTATTGCTCACCAGTGTGGGATCTGTACCAGGTCGGGTTGACAGAGGAGATAGAGAAGATCCAAAGAAGAGCGGCGCGTTTCGTCACAGGGTTATTTGGTAAGCGTGATAGCGTTACGGAGATGTTTAGCAAACTCAAGTGGCAGACTCTGCAAGAGAGGCGCTCTGCATCGCGGTGTAGCTTGCTGTTCAGGTTTCGAGAGGGTGCGTTTCTGGATGAGGTATCGAATATATTGCTTCCCCCTACTTATACCTCCCGAGGAGTCACGATGTAAAATTAGAGAGATTCGATCGCGCACGGAGGCTTTCTGGCAGTCGTTCTTCCCGCGAACCATACGCGACTGGAACAGGAAAGGGAGGTAATGACAGTGGCACGTAAAGTGCCCTCCGCCACACACCGTTGGGTGGCTTGCGGAGTATAAATGTAGATGTATATGTAGATCCGAACCAGATACGGTTGATAGAAGAGACAGAGAAGATCCAACGGAGAGCAGCGCGCTTCGTTACAGGATCATTTAGTAATCGCGAAAGCGTTACGGAGATGATAGATAAACTCCAGTGGAAGACTTTGCAGGAGAGACGCTCAGTACCTCGGTACGGGCTTCTGTTGAGTTTCGATAACATACCTTCACCAAGGAGTCAAGCAGTATATTGCTCCCTCCTACGTATATCTCGCGAAGAGACCATGAGGGTAAAATCAGAGATTACAGTCCACGTGGAGGCATATCTTTGCACGAACAATACGAGACTGGAATAGAAGGGAGAACCGATAGAGGCACTCAAAGTACCCTCCGCCACGCACCGTCGGGTGGCTTGCGGAGTATGGATGTAGATGTAGATCTTTTCTTTATCCAGCAGTACCTGCGATAATGGTAGCCACCATGATAGAGGATATAAGCGCTATGTCTAGAATTGTACAGATTCCGTACTCCAGTTGTTGGAGACGCCACACCCTGATTATTGGCATCTGGCAGTGACAACATCGGTCTTGGCTGGTTTTAGCCAGTTTTTGGAAAATAAATTGACCGTCCTTGCCCCAGATTTTAGCGTCTAACGTTACGATATATGGAGAATTTTGTTACAATTTTGCTGCAGGTAGTTTATGTATGGGGCAGTTTGTAATTCTTTTCCTTTTTTGTGAAACGGTAATGTAGGAAAGACAGTGTCACAGTCTCGATTGTGCCATAGTTTAAATTACCGTTACCAGTAAAAGATAGCATACATTTTGTGATGCAAGATAAAGTTAATACCCGAGAATGAGATCAGTATTATGTCTGGGTGAAAGAACAGCAATCTTCATTTCTTACCTATATGAATGTTACTATTGCTCAGTATGCTGTTTCATTGAGTGTCATGTACTTTCCACAATCTGAAAGTAGATGTTTAGAAACATTCTGTAGTACACGATAAAGTTAATAACCTAGCATGAGTTTCACTATAATGTTCGACTGAGTTTAATATAGGTTATATCTGAACTAGGACGAGTATTTCGGAAATTTAGATGTGGAAATAAATTGTTTAATTTGGTACAAAAATCAAACTATTCTCGTTGATACATGCACAATAAGCTGTAGGCTAAATTACAAAGCAGTAGTGCCAAAGTACTTTTTTTAACGTTGTAGGACCAATTGCTATATGCGTTACAAAGGTCGAAACAATTTCATCAACTAACCCATAAGTTAAATCAGTACAAGCAATTTAGATGTGGAAATATTTAATTTGAGGGTTCGGTGTGCCTATCAAATTGTGGTGCATATATATGAAACTTTATTCTTCAACAAGTCTTGCTTAACCTGTAAGTTTTAGCAGTAGCGCTAACGCGTAGTATTTTTTCAATGTTACAATAGTGACATCAGTGTTTCGTACTCGAACTCTTAAGTATTCTTAGAAAAAATACAATTTTATTTTGGTGTTAACTTCGAATTTTCTTCGCATTAACGTATCTATAATAGTACTTCAGTATATCGATAAGCAACATGTGCGTGTTTTATGCTCAAAATCGTCATGTATTTTGATAAATAGTTTTATTTTGGTGCGAATATCATTTTTAAAGGTATTGATTTTTACCCTCCATTTGGAGCACCTTTTTTATCATCGTCTTTAGGCAAGTTTACGTGTCACATCCGGAACATTACGAAACTATATTTGTGTACTACGAAAACAGGCAGTTTCATAGATACCATCCAATAAGTGTCTCACCAAAACGCCTTCTATCCATCTGAAATGGTGCTTGGTCAGTTCGTCTGTCTTTAGCTTTGTTGCGTGTCGTTACAGGTCTTGTTTGGAGGATTACGATGAGATACTGGTATTATTTAGCAGCTGATGATGGCAATACAGTCTTTAAACGTTTAGGAAAGCCTTGGAACCACCTCAAGTAGGCCTAGATCAAATGTAGTAAAAGCAATATTATGTTAAGGACCGATTGCTTTCCGCCATACAGCGGAGACTGAGTCGCAGACAGGCACAACAAAAAGATTACTAATCACGTAAACTTTCGCCAAGAAAGCCTTCTTCTGAAAAAGACAACACACACACACACACACACACACACACACACACTGTGTGTGTGTGTGTGTGTGTGTGGTCTATTTCAGAAGGACGCCTTCTGGCTTAAAACTTACATGTTTTGTAGTCCTTTTGTTCTGTATGTCTGCGACTCAATATCTCCACTTTATGATGAGTAACAATCTGTCCTTTTCATGAAACTGTCATTATCCTATCCTGGATTTTCCGATGTTTGAAGAAGCAATGTTAGCTGGTCACTGTCAATGACTATATTTCTGTAGTGTAGAACATGATGCATTATCTCCTTCCGCTCTACACTGATGCGTGGTGAGATGGTGCATTACTGGAAAACTTGTAAAATGTCAGGTTCTCATAGTTGGATCTTTGAATCATGAGTAACATAACCTCAAGTAAGCTTATAATATTAAACATCTCACCAAAACATGAAATTTTTAGTTTGCTTTGTTGTGTTAAAGGATCGATATGGGTGTGTACAAGATCAGTGGTGTGGTATCGATAGTTCCGATGCCACAGCGTAGGTGCACGCTCGTAGGTTGGCACGCTTTCTCCGGGGGGGGGGGGGGGGGGAGGCACTTAGGCGAAAACGCTTGCTATTGGGTGGACTGCCGTGACGTCACGACGAGGACCCTAGCGCAGCACAGCCTCATGCTTACACGGCAAATGCGACACACCACAACCTCAGTGCCATGTTACTCGTTAATTTTACTTTCGGTTTCGTTCGATACGCATCTGTACAAGTCAAAACAAGGGGGCATGACAGGGCTTTTTCTGTATACCTTGGGTTGGCACTATGAGAGCGGACGAACTACGCCGACCACAGCGCCCTCTAGCCGACGCTGTGGAGCTCAACGGGCGCCGCTCTGCTTTCAGCCCATTTCACCAAGAGCAGACGGCCTGGATACATCGCTTCAACTTTAGAGAGTGTTGGCTCGCTACTGAGACTTTGTACTATTTACGATGGGAATACGGCTTCGCACCTGCGTTCTCATCATCGCAAACTTATGTAACCACTTATTAACTTGTTTTTCCTATAGTAAATGTGCTTTTAATTTACACGCAGTACCGAAGTGCTTCAACTCGCCTGCTCTTCCTCGCTTCCTTCAGTCGCCCTATTTTGCAGATCACAGGAGCAGACCCATACGCCGCCTTCTAGGCAGGATACAAAAAGTGGAACACAGCTGTACTAACATCAGTTAATTTTTTCTAGTGTAGAATATATGCACTATCTTAGTTCCCCTAAATGGCGTTGGCCAGGTTTGTTCTTGTTCATACTCTTATTTACGTCTAGTATGAAAAATACCAGCTGCCTGATTAGCATGCTACATGAGGTTTTTTTTTTTTTTTTTTTTACAATCACAGAACAATTCTGCTGTGGAATTCTGCTGTGTGCTGATTAATTTGAGAGTTCCCAGGCATGCTTTAGGCCTATATCCCTATGAAAATTTTAGTTCTAAATTATTACAAGGGCATTTGGAAAATTAAAGGACATGAGAAGCAAAACGAAAGAGACATGATCTTCGACATAAAAGGTTCAAATGGCTCTGACCACTATTGGACTTATTTTCTGAGGTCATCAGTCACCGAGAACTTAGAACTACTGAAACCTAACTAACCTAAGGACATCACATCCATGCCTGAAGCAGGATTCGAACCTGCGACAGTAGCGGTAGCGCGGTTCCAGACTGTAGCGCCTAGAACCGCTCGGACACCCCGGCCGGCGACATAAAAGGAAGTAGGTATGATCTTGCCTTATTGCAGCTGAAAGCCTTTGCTCAACACCCAGCTAGCAGATTGCAAACTAAGGAAGGAGAGGCACACAGCAGTCGTCGCAATCCCATTAGATTTTATTATGCTTGAAAATCTAGATTTCAGCTACAAACAGCCATCTTCAGCGCATTTTCGTTACAATTCAGCAGACGGCGGCAGTTCATGTCACCATATGTTCTTCCAGGTCTATAGTCAACAGGACCTGATGTAATCAAAGTTGCTTAAGATCACAACTTGTTCAAATCGTCCAAGCCTACTCATGCCCCAGCTTAACACGACAATTTGGTAGTTTCCAGCTCTTAGCAACTTGCGACGTACCCAGTCGCTCTTCACTATCAGTATTCATGTTCAGACGTAACGAGCGGTGAATCTGCTGTGCAACTGAACTACAAAACGCAGAAAGGATATATTTACTTAGCAGAACGGGAACAACTGTCCTAGAGATGTCCATTCCGCATCTTTCATGATAATCAACAACCAGAAAAATAGTGTTTTAATCAATACACGTGAGACGATTCTGCGCAATGCATAGATATACACTCAAGCTATCACTTGATGCAAAGAAACGAAAATTTCAAGTTGTGTTAGATATTAAACTTCCTGGCAGATTAAAACTGTGTGCCCGACCGAGACTCGAACTCGGGACCTTTGCCTTTCGTGGGCAAGTGCTCTACCATCTGAGCTACCGAAGCACGACTCACGCCCGGTACTCACAGCTTTACTTCTGCCAGTACCTCGTCTCCTACATTCCAAACTTTACAGAAGCTCACCTGCGAACCTTGCAGAACTAGCACTACTGAAAGAAAGGATATTGCGGAGACATGGCTTAGCCACAGCCGGGGGATGTTTCCAGAATGAGATTTTCACTCTGCAGCGGAGTGTGCGCTGATATGAAACTTCCTGGCAGATTAAAACTGTGTGCCCGACTCTTTCAGGAGTGCTAGTTCTGCAAGGTTCGCAGGAGAGCTTCTGTAAAGTTTGGAATGTAGGAGACGAGGTACTGGCAGAAGTAAAGCTGTGAGTACCGGGCGTGAGTCGTGCTTGGGTAGCACAGTTGGTGCCGTCTGCGTTCGGCAGGGCAGCAGTGCGCACGGCGCTCGGCCGTCCACGCCGCTGCGCGCGCGGGGTGTTTTGTTTACTACCTCGTCACCGCGCTTCTCAGTCGAACAATCTCTAATGGCCAACTCTTACAGGAAGAACACTCTTAAGTTCACCTTCTCAAACGAATACGCACGACCCAAAGCACTGGCCGTCGAACGCTGCCTACGCGAAGACGTGAAGATCCCCCGTGACGAGCTCATCGGCATACGCCTATCGATCATTACCAGCGTCGTTTATGTTAAGATGACTTCCGACGCTGCCTGCAACGAGATTATTCAAAGGACGCGACATGGACTAAAATTTCGGCACTCCGACGGAAACGTCGGGCCTGTGGATGTCGACCATGCAGGACTTGGCCTTCGGACGATCCGTGTATTCGAACTGCCTTTCGAGGTGAATGAAGATGAAGTCATCGCGGCGCTAAGCCCGTTCGGAAAAGTCCAGAGCCACGTAGCCGAGACATGGGCACAGTTTACGACGTATCCGGTGCCTAATGGTGTGAGACAAGTCCGAATCGATTTCAAACGGCACGTTCCATCGTACATTTCTATCGGCGGCTGCCGTGCGGTGGTCATTTACGACGGACAACCTCAAACATGTTCCGGTTGTGGCAAAGAAGGCCACGTCCGTAATGAATGCCTGCAACGCCGCATCACACAACTACGGCCCGACGATACGGACACCGACAGAACCACGACCACCCTTCCAGTCACCTATGCGGCGACACTGCACGTCCAGCCCACACAAGACGCCGTTCATGAGCGTTTCTCTGGTCCGATACACCCGGAGGCGTCCCAGCACCTTGACACCGGCGATGCCGCCCGTGAACATGTCCAACAGCCGGACACACCCACGCTAGAAGATCACAAGGATACCAATGAGAGTGTTCTGGGGAATGACGACCGCATCATAGCACCCGCAGCTTTTGTACCGGAACGACGTGAATCTCTTCCTTCCTCAGACACCGAAACTCATTGCCGAAAGCAGAAGTCGCCCAAACGACGAAAAAAACACCGCAAGACATCAGAATCGACCATTGAGCCCCCTCCGCAGAACGAAGAGATGGCACATCACTCTGACGCAGAACACGGTAACACTTTCTCCTCTGCCACGGAGACGCGTCATCCACAAGACGGTGAACCGTCCAACAGAGATCGTGCGCAAGCCCCGCGCCCAGAAACCATGGAACATAGCACGCGTGTTGTCACCGACGCAATTGAGCCGACTCGGCCAGCGCTGCCACCTCTCGCCGATGTCAAACCTGTCGGACATTTTTCATGGGCGGATGACACGGATTTCCCACCTCCATCTGATGCGGAAATGACATCTGTTCCTCCGTTAGACCGACACTAAAATGGGGGAACTTTCTACGGCGACTCCTGCGACTTCTATGGACTTCCAGCATCCACCACAACAATCTTCACCAGCTACGAACCTATCGGCAGCACGGATCTCCCATCAGGCGTACCGAATAGCTACTATCAATAGTAATAATATCGGCTCCCACGCTAAACTTCAACTGCTCCGTGACACGCTAAGAGCAGCGGACATCGACATCGCCCTGTTACAAGAACTGAGGACAGCAACTTGGACTGGGTGTTATGGATATGAGACGTACGCCGCCCCTGCAGCTATGGAACACACAGGCGCAGATATCCTCCTCCGAGAAGGGATTGCAGTTTCCGATGTCGCATACCTCCCAATAGCGCGAGGGGTGGCCATAACAGTTGAAGGACTCAAAATCATAAATCTCTACGCCCCATCGGGCACTGATAAACGGAGGGATCGCTCCCAGTTCTACGCAGAAGATATCACGCCTTTATTCCTCGGCCGATACGATCATCTCATCGTAGGTGGAGATTTCAAATGTGTTCTCGAGCGCACAGACCAATACCCCCATTTCTCCACATGTCCGGAACTTCGCTTCCTCGTCCGCCGCCTTCGTCTCCTCGACACTTGGCGAATGGTACACGGCGACCGCCCGGGGTATACACACTGTAAGTAGGCTGTTTATGTTTTCTCTATGTAAGTAGGCTGTTTAGGTTTTTCTATGTAAGTAGGCTGTTTATGTTTTCTCTATGTAAGTAGGCTGTTTAGGTTTTTTATTGGTAACGCCACCTCTGTATGAAAATCACTGGCTGTGCTGTGTGCAGTCTGTGGCTGCTTTGCATTGTTGTAATACTCGCCATTGTAGTGTTAGGCAGCTGGCTGTGAACAGCGCGTAGCGTTGCGCAGTTGGAGGTGAGCCGCCAGCAGTGGTGGATGTGGGGAGAGAGATGGCGGAGATTTATAATTTGTCATGAACTGATATATATATTATGACATGTGATGATATTAAGGTAAATACATTGTTTGTTCTCTATTAATATCTTTCATTTGCTAACTATCCCTATCAGTAGTTAGTGCCTTCCACAGTTTGAATCTTTTATTTAGCTGGCAGTAGTGGCGCTCGCTGTATTGCAGTAGCTTGAGCAGCGAAGATTTTTGTGAGGTAAGTGATTTGTGAAAGGTGTAGTTTAATGTTAGTCAGGGCCATTCTTTTGTAGGGAATTTTGAAAGTCAGATTGCGTTGCGCTAACAAAATATTGTGTGTCAGTTTAAGCACAGTCATGTAAGAATTGTTCTAAAGGGGACGTTTCATATGTCGACCCTTAGCCTAGGATACCTCACTGGAATCTTCTGATTTTTCTTGTAGTTTGTGTAATTGGTGTAGCTATTGTTTATTGGTAGCGCGTAATCATAGAGAGAATTTCCTTTGTAGTTGTAGTTTTTCATTGTTGTACAGTAAAACAGTTGTGGCATGCATGTAGATTTGCACCAAGTATTTCGCAGCTACGCTTGCAATTAACTTCATATCATTTTCAGTGCTATGTTAATGTGTTCTCCTATTTTTGCACTTCAAATTGTGCTTTTCTGTGTTATCGTGTGAAATATTGTGACAATTATGGCGTGTGAAAAACGTAACACTAGGCTCCAAACTAAACTGAGAAATAATAGTGACGGCGAGCGTAGCTTATCAGCGCCGCCGAGTAATGAATTTACTAATGTTCAAAGTAGTAATTTGGTAACTGTGCACAGGGAAATGGAGCGGGCGTCAAACAATGGTGTGGACAGTGAAACAATTAGTGAAGAGGGAAGCATTATCGATCGATCGGTCGGCAATAGCTCGCCTCAGGAAGCCGAAATGACACGACACGATCTCGCAAATACTGTAGATTCAGGTTTTGGATCCTCACCGTTTTCTCAAATAAGTCAAGACACATTTTCTGCTTGTCAAAATGTGAATGTTTCCGGTGCAAATTCACTGCCGAAAAGCACTGAGGAACATGTTTCAGACACCAGTGCATTTTTATTACAATTAATGCAACAAATGGGACAAAAGCTTGAAAAGTTAGACACAATGGAACAACATCAGAGACAAACACAGCAACAGTTACACACAATGGAACAAAATCAGAGACAAACACAGCAAAAGCTTCAAAAGTTAGACACAATGGAACAAAATCTTCAAAAGTTAGACACTACACTTGAACAAACACGTGAAGATTTAACCACTGAGTTACATCACATTGAATCGAAATGTCAAAAAGTCTGTAATGACGTAAAAACACAAATTTGTGAGCATTTTCAACCTATTTTTTCGCGGCATGAAAATGCATTACAGAATCACGAAGCAGCCATAAAAGAACTGCAAACCATTGTTCATGAAAATCATGAGACCTTGTGGGCTAAAATTGACTCAGTTGCATCTACCGATTCGGTTACGCAACTTGCAAAAACTCAGGAAAACTTAAAGGACACAGTAGATTCGATTTCAGCACAAATGGACACTCTGAAACTTGGTTCAGAAAAACACACTGAGGAAATGTGTTCACTATCGGAGAAAGTAGCCGAACTTTCGGATCAGGTCACTAACTTATCTACAAAGGTAGATGATGATCTGAATGACACAAGACCTGTAGCCTTCACTGACACAGAAGAGTATGAACAAATTAGAAAATTCAAACAAAATCAGAATCAAATTAATACACAACACCAAAGAGAAATCCGGGAAGTACAAGATCAGCTGACACAGGTAATACAAGAATTACATATTTCAGAGGACACTCGCGCTCCAACACGGGAAGAGGGACTTAGAAACACGGAAAAGCTGCAAAATAATAACATAGGGCATTTCGGAAGTAATGAAAGAAATTGGGAATGTGCACCGAATTTTGAGATGGAACGGCCGACACGACCTAACAATGACCGATATGCGACTCGCCGACATGATGATTTTGACTATAAGCTGTTCATTACTACACGTAAATTCAAAACATTTAAGAATTCTGGCAACGACATTCATCCACAAGCATGGCTCCATCAATTCTCGCATTGTTTTCCTCCCAACTGGTCGTTAGAACACAGATTAGAATTTATGTGTGGCTACTTGGAGAATGAACCAGCTGTAAGAATGCGATCGGTAATTCACGATTGTCAGAGTGAAGGAGATTTTTATCATGCCTTCCTCTCAGCATATTGGTCTCAAGCTACACAAGACCGGGTAAAATATAGCATCATAATGATGAAACATTTCGAACAATCTAAATTTTCCAGTCTTGTGAAATATTTTGAAGACATGTTGCACAAGAATCAGTACCTGTCAAACCCATACAGCCCCTCAGAACTCATCCGCATTTGCTTAATCAAATTACCTGAACATTTACGACACATTATTTTGGCAGGGCGTTGCAAAGACGACATTGAAGCATTTCAGGGACTGTTACAAGAATTAGAAATTGACACTGACAATCGCGGAACGCGAAACCAGGAACACAACAATTACAGGTCACATCCGTCGCAATTCCGCGATGAAAGAAGTAATAACTTGACACGACAAGGCTATTCTCACAACACAAATCGTGACCAAAACAGACACCACCCGTATGATAACCGTTGGCAGAGTAGTAATAACTACAGGCAAAGATCACCTCTCCGTGGTAATGACTATCACAGAGACAATAAGAGAAACAGACAATATGGGAACCAATATAAATACTATCAAGGGAGACAGAATAACTTTAGACGCAACGGACCAGCGCGCAGTTACGATTCAGGGAGAAATTCTCCACCATGTGACCGACAAGAAAGAAACTATGGAATCTACCGACATGACGACAGACGATATGATCGTAACGACAGACCTGAATTGCATCAGAACTGGCGGGATTCAAACAGAGCAGGGCCCTCTCGTCACGGTGAATTTGTAGAAGTTAGGTCTCCAAATCCCAATAACGACGCGCGCCAACAAAGAGACAATAGGCAATGACTCATACCGCTGGCAGCCACAAAACGTTCTTATGACACTAATGACGCAGCTGCCGTAGCTAGTAATTACGTAAAAATGGAAGACATTAGGGACATCTTACTCCAAGAACACGACGTAAAACATAACAACATTGCATATCCTGTGGTTCACATTACAGTAAATGACATAAAATTTACGGCAGTACTTGACTCTGCCAGTCCCATTTCAGTAATCAGTGAAACAGCTTTTAGAAAATGCAACAAATCGAACGATTGCCCCACACTTCCGTTACGTAAGATTAAATTACAAGGTGCAATCTTTGGAAAAAGTGTAGATGTACGCCAACAAACCAACTTAGAATTCTTTTGTCAAAGCCACAGCTTCTCTACGAACTTCCTTATTGTTCCATTATTGTCGACGGAAATTATATTGGGAGCAGACTTTTTGAATGAATTCAAAGCAATCTTAAACTTTCACGATGCTGAAATAAGTTTAGAGAAAGAAGGTAAGTCAATAGCTTTGAAATTTGAAGATTGGCTCTCAAACTATGACGAAGAAATCAATCGGCTTTACCTTCTGCTGGACAACAGTTCGGAATTTTCTACGGAATTAGACACTAACAATCACTCTGCAAGAACTGACAGGGATGATATCGACGGCATATTTGAAATTAATGAGTTAATTCAGAATAAAATTCAAACAATTGAGAATTGTAATGACACTAATAGGCAGGACCTTTTTGAGATTTTACAAGAACATTCCACAGTTTTACTCATAAAACAGGAACAATCAAGGGATTTCAATACCAATTTCGTGTTCGTGAGCATACTAAATTTTGTGTTAGACCATACGTAATTCCGGCGCATTATAGGGACCGTGTTAGAACAGAAATACAATCTATGCTTAATGAGGGCATTATTGAGCCTGCAGTAAGCTCATACAACAATCCATTACATGTTGTTGAGAAGAAAAATGGATCGATCAGGCTTGTCTTAGATTCGAGACAAATCAATACGATCATTATTCCTGAAACAGACAGGCCGCAAACGTTGGAAGAACTTCTTCAAAATTTTAATGGTGTAAAAGTGTTGTCTTCCATTGATCTTAGATCCAGCTTTTATCAGATCGAACTTCATCCAGAATGTAGAAAATACACAGCTTTCCTTTGTTTCGGCGTTTGTTATCAGTTTCGGAAACTTCCCTTTGGTTTGAACATTTCTTCAGCAGCATTCATTCGCGGGCTAAATTCCATATTACCTGAGTTCTTAAAACGTCACATCACCTTATATGTAGACGATATTCTGATAGCAGAAGCCTCATGGGAACAACACAATCGCATCCTCAACAGCGTGTTACATATTTTTGCAGAATCTGGAATTACAGTTAACTTGGAAAAGTCTGAATTCGGTAGGTCAAAGGTGAGGTTTTTGGGACATATTATTTCTTCTGAAGGCATTCAGCCGGATCCTGAAAAGTTAGAAGCAATCAGAGCCATTCCAGTTCCATCCACAAAAAAACAAGTCCGTAGTTTTCTAGGTCTCGTAAATTTTTACCGTCGTTTTCTGAATATGCAAATTCTTGTTACACCAAAACTTTGTTCTCTCACTGGAAAAAATACTATTTGGAACTGGGACGAACAAGCACAGTTGGAATTCAATTCTTTGAAAGAAGCGTTACTTCACGCGCCAATCTTAGCTCATCCAGATCTATCACAAGATTTCTGCCTTAGCACGGACTCTTCTAAAGTCGGTCTTGGTGCCCATTTATTTCAAGAAGCCATAGAAAATGACACTACCATTCAGAAAACCATTGCTTTTGCTAGCCGAGTGCTAACCAAATCTGAAAAAAATTATTCCGTTACTGAATTAGAAGCTTTAGCTATCGTTTGGGCATTTAACAAATTCCGTTTCTTTCTTTCTGGTAAGCACATAAAAGTATACAGTGATCATCGTGCATTACAATTTCTTATGTCTTCAAAATTAAATCATGACAGGTTAAAACGTTGGGCATTGTTTCTGCAAGAATTCCGCTGCACAATAGTCTACATTAACGGCAAGGAGAACATTGTTGCGGACGCACTGTCACGCACACCGGCTGGGCTTGAGAAAAGTACCACAGAAGGCAACCTCGTGAAAAATTTCAGTATTCTTTACATTCAGAAAGTCGCCTTTGAAAACTTCATCACCACATCTTTAACGGACATTGCTCATGAACAAGATAAAGATCCGATTTGGAAAGACATCAAGAGCAAATGGCATGAAAAGACACACACACAGATTCGGCATTATTATCTGGTTAGAAACAACATACTGTTCAAACGCTGCACTGTTGATGACAAGCTATGGGTACTCTGCATTCCTGACGATTTTGTTAATAAGCTCATTTGGTACATTCATTTCAGCTACGCACATTTTGGTCCACGAAAATGTTATCATATTCTTCGAACGACTTGTTATTTTAACAATATGGAAAAAAAAAATTCGAAGAGTCTTATCTATTTGTAAACTTTGTCAAAAGGCGAAACCATCTACTGTCTCACATTGTGCTCTGTTGTTTCCTATTATTCCTTCTAAATTAAAAGAATTTGCGGCTGTTGATCTCTTGGGACCGCTTGTCAGAACATCCAATGGATTTTCGTACGTTCTAGTCGCTGTTGAACTTACTTCAAAATTTGTTTCTTTCACTCCGTTACGTAAAGCCACTGGACGGTCTGTATCCAATGCCTTTGTTAAAAATTTCTTACGTGAAGTTGGACACGTTAGTAAAGTCATTTCAGATAACGGACCGCAATTCAGATCTGCTGTTTGGTCACGCATGCTTCGCAACCATAAAATCAAACCTGTTTTTATTTCATTGTACTCACCACATTGTAACCCGTCTGAACGGATTATGAAAGAAATCAATAAGCTTTGCAGACTTTATTGTCACAGAAAGCATCAGCATTGGGACAGATATCTACACTTATTTCAAAACGTGCTGAATGAAATGCCTCATGATTCCACTGCTTTACCACCTACTCTTGTACTAAAGAATGAAGAACCACCGAACAGAATCAGAGAGCTTGTACCTTTCCCAAATACACGTAAACTTCGACACAAAGACATAATTGATTTGGTTCTTAAAAATATAAAATCTGCAGGAGACAAAAGGAGAAAACTACACGGTAAAGCAAATGCAAAGAAGTTGTATATTGGTCAGAAAGTTCTCATTAAAGCTCATTCATTGTCACATAAGAAGAAACACTTGAGTCACAAATTCTTTCTAGTTTACAATGGACCTTACAGAATCCGACGTATACCACATGATAATTGCGTTGAAGTTGAAACTCTGCGTACTAGGAAGAGTAAAGGTTTACACCAAATTTCACATGTAAAACCGTTTATTGAAAGATAATCTGCTTTTTAACTTTGTCTTTGCCATAAAACTTTTCACTTCACATTTCTAGTATGCTTTGTCAGACTTAGAATCTGTTAACATACAACAATGTTTGAAGTTAAATATCCAGTCTAGAACCTAGGGAACATTTTTAAACAGAAATTACGAATGGATTGTGATAGTGAACAGACGACACAGTGTTGTATTTGTACATTTTTGCCTGTTAGTTGCACGATTACGTAACGTCTATAAGGCTTACATACTTAGGACACATACTGGTACTGCTAATGAGATTTTACTGCAACATTTTGGTTTACTTGAAAATACATTCTAGGTTTAAAGTACTTTCTGTGAGATACCAGACGACAGAGTGATTAGTTTATGTGACAGATACACGATTTTATCACGACGCTACTAATGAATGACAATTTACAATGTTGCTTTTGCGCTATATCTGTTTTATATCTGCACAGTTTTTCTGAATTATTCTGGAAAGTAAAACAGGTTTTAGTAGTAACTTTTGTGGTATAGCTGCAAGGAGACAGCCTTTTCCATAGCACAACAATACGTTACAGCACAGTACTTTCATCATCACAACAATAAGCGTAATAACTAAGACATTTATACGCAAAGCATTTCACTTTTGTGTATTATGAGGTAAGTACATTGACTTCTGCAGAACTTAGCTTTCGGAGGACGATAACTACGAAACTTCCACAGAGATTATGTTGCAACAAGACGCACATTTAGCGCTACAGGACACGCATTTGAGTGATTAATTTTGTACTTAAAACATTTATTTTTAAAGATATTTGGAGTACAATGATACAAAGGTTTTCTGTAATACATTTAATTCCATTGCTGTAATCTGTAACACCTGAGGGTATAATTGCATAAATCCTCAGGGGGGTACACGCTTACTTTGTGTACCATGTGTGTGGCAACCACAAGGAACCCTAGCTAATATGGTATTTGCTTATACAACTTTACACATCGGTACCATATTTCTCTAACACACAAATTACACAGCTATCTGATCATTTAACTGAGAGAGACAAACATTTCTTTTACTACGTCAGTGACAGATGTTTACGTAATTACACAGCTGGATAACTTCACACTTATGAAACTGTATTTTGTCTGTACTTTGAGAAACGCTCATATTTTTCGGAACCATTGTGATACTATGAGAGCTTTGAATGATGTATTTGGTATGAGATCATGATTTTTAAAGTACGTTTGAGGCAGCTGACACTTTTGACATGAGCAGAGAATTTTTTTCATTATTGGAGGAAGCTACGACGATTTTGAGATTTGACTGAGGTGTTATGATGTTATTTTTACGACGACGATGTGTATTATGCTGCTGAGGTATGTTTACGATTAATAGGCTGAGGCTATATGAGTTATTTGATTATGCTTCATATTTATAATGACGAAATATTGACGAGTGTCGATGGATACGTATATGTGTAATAAGGTAAGGAATAATGAGTAGTGTTTAGGGACTCTGATTTATGAAAAGGATGTTGGAAACCAAGAATCGTACTTTAAGAGTTATGACATGTGTGAATCATGTGTGAATGTATCACAATGCCACTGAAAATTTTTTTGGACACTGTTATATTCATAGGATTTTGTTTCTACAGATTTGCAACGCTAATTCTTGACCTGTGAAATATTTTTATGTGAGACTGTCACTGTAGCGGAAACTGCTGTCATAAATATTTCCGTAAGAAAGTTAAGTGACCACCTGCACGTAATGTGTCGCGGGCACCCAGCTGTGTCAGACGCCTGGAGAAAAAGCCATTATTGCGAGCCCTTTTCAGCGGCACAGGTAGAAAAAAAAAGGGGACGCCATTAACCTCGCTTCTGACATTCCTGTGTAGAAAGCATCGCAATAACGACACGGTCGAACTTGAAAACATATGATTTTTGTAATGCGTTGTGGGCACACAGCTGTGTCAAACACCTGGAGAACAGGCCATTAGGGTGTGCCTTTCATCGCTAATGCGACACCCTCGTTACGTGAAAACATATGATTATTCGTACTTTGTGCTAATTACTGAAATGCTTATGAATTGATGGGAAATATTCGTACATCTGCACACCTGATTACGACAAGCGTCTTTCTATGAGAGTTGAGAGAATTTCTACTAACTTATGAAATGTCACATGACTATTGAATGATATTTTTATGCTTTGGTTTGCGTAATTGCTTATTTCATTTGATACCTGTTTTTCAGCTGTGTTGCAGCATTGCTTTTATAAAATGAAATGTATTTGCTAATGTGAACACTTTCTGTCAACAGATCTATTAAATAATTATTTTATGATCCACATTCTTTAAAAAAAGGAGCACTTGGAAAGGAAAGAACAATAAGAAGGAACTAATAACAGTAACACATAATTTTCTTTTCAAGTACTTGGTAATTTCTTTTGTAGAATAAATTGTGATGCATCACTCTAATGATAAGATGTGACATAGGTATTAGACATGGCTATTTTAGTGTAATATTTTTTCTGCTTGCGCTATGTCATGTTTAGGTATAAGTTGCTGCTGTTTGCCAGGCATAGTGTTATTGAATTTGACTTTTGCTCATTTATGCTGCTAGCTTTGCCAATTTGCATTTTTTTGCATTGCTGTTTGTGTTGATTTGTTATGTGATGCTGCATTGCCTCGTCCCTTCGTTTAGCATCTGAGCTCAGTAGATTTAAGTTAGCTTAAGAGGGGGTAGACTATATGAGAAACTGACTATGGAGAATAGGTAAAGAATGCATTGCGAAGTTATATAAAAAGGATTTGGGCCCAAATGAGTATTGTACAATCAGAAATAATTATTTTGAAAGAAATATGAACAGAATACAGAAAGCATGCTTGGATAAGATTTTTTTGGTGGAAGCAAAGGTTGAAATAAGACGAAAGATCTATAGAATGAAGTTTTGGGATGGACTGCAGTACCAAATGTTACACTGAAAACGAACCCTGTCCTTTCCTTTTGTTTATCCCAGTACGTGTTTGTGTACCCTTGTGTATTTGTTTTCTTCCTGTCTCTGTGTAGTTTCATAGAATTTTTTTCTCTTTTAATATTAAGCTACATTCACTATGATGAGGAATACTGTTATCCTCAAATATAATTGGCATTAATAATATGTTATTTACTTTGTAAAGATGTTAGACATTATTCATTCTGTTTAAATGCTCATGTGTGAAGTTGATGTTTCGCAAGTTATTCTGATCTTCTATGTATGTACTCATGTCATAATTCCTGTAACACTGATGTATATGTCTATATCTATTCTTTTGTAAAGCCCCTATTACTACAAATGTTATCTATATTGTTATGTTTTTAATGATGTATTGTGTACCTTTGTTATTGTATTCTCATGTTATAAAATTGTAATTGTTACCAGTTCTTCAAATTAAGTAACATTTCACTGCACACGTTTCTGTTGGTCATAGTACATGGACAATATGTGAGAAGTAGGGACTGATAGTGTTTGCACGTGTGTTAATGATTCAGCAAGGGACTGGATAACAGCATTGCTGGATCTAAGGACAATTCCAAAAACTTTGTGAGTGCACAAGTGGTGGTTTATGGACTTGCTATATTCTCCGCAAGACTCTTCAATGGTGAATGTGCACCTGCACAATCGCAACAGATGGCTGCTGGCCATCTCTACAAGGACTACAGTGGGTCTGCATCTTTGATGACCCACCAATACCATCATCTCTACAAGGACTACAGTGGGTCTGCATCTTTGATGACCCACCATGCCATTATTTCTACAAGGACTGCAGTGGGTCTGCATCTCTGGTGGCCCACCAATACCACAATCTCTACCAGGACTCCAGTGGGTCTGCTCTGTGATGACCTACCTACCAATATTCTTCAAAACTTCGAATGACTCTGCTGTGGGTTTGCTCTGTTGTGGCCCATTATCTGTCAGCACTGTCTTTCCGTTGGAAGGACAACACTACTTCTTCAAGACTGCATGGAAATCCACTACTTCTGTGTGCAATTTCTTTTACTAATGAGACTTTGTGAAAAAAAACTGTAATTACTATTATGATGAATGATTAGTACTATCTTTATGGACTGTGAGAAAATTTTAGCTTTTGACCAACATTGTATCAATAAGTGTGTGCATTTGATTTCTTTGTTATTGTAATTATGAAAAATTTTATCAAATCATTATTGGCCACTGCCCAAAATAAATTTGTAAAATTTTTTGTGGGGAGCATGGGGGCTATGTAAGTAGGCTGTTTATGTTTTCTCTATGTAAGTAGGCTGTTTAGGTTTTTCTATGTAAGTAGGCTGTTTATGTTTTCTCTATGTAAGTAGGCTGTTTAGGTTTTTTATTGGTAACGCCACCTCTGTATGAAAATCACTGGCTGTGCTGTGTGCAGTCTGTGGCTGCTTTGCATTGTTGTAATACTCGCCATTGTAGTGTTAGGCAGCTGGCTGTGAACAGCGCGTAGCGTTGCGCAGTTGGAGGTGAGCCGCCAGCAGTGGTGGATGTGGGGAGAGAGATGGCGGAGATTTATAATTTGTCATGAACTGATATATATATTATGACATGTGATGATATTAAGGTAAATACATTGTTTGTTCTCTATTAATATCTTTCATTTGCTAACTATCCCTATCAGTAGTTAGTGCCTTCCATAGTTTGAATCTTTTATTTAGCTGGCAGTAGTGGCGCTCGCTGTATTGCAGTAGCTTGAGCAGCGAAGATTTTTGTGAGGTAAGTGATTTGTGAAAGGTATAGTTTAATGTTAGTCAGGGCCATTCTTTTGTAGGGAATTTTGAAAGTCAGATTGCGTTGCGCTAACAAAATATTGTGTGTCAGTTTAAGCACAGTCATGTATAATTGTTCAAAGGGGACGTTTCAACACATCACGAGCCACTCCGCCAGCCGACTTGATAGAATATACATCTCTAACGCTCTAAAATCAGTTCTCCTCGACGCGGAACGTTGGCCGTCTGCCTTTTCGGATCATGACATCTACATCTGTACCATGAACCTACGTTGACAATCTATATGGCGCAGTGCAGGACCTTGGAAACTCAATGTCGCGCTACTGCCGGACCCTGAATGTCGACAACAGGTCACCGACACGTGGCACACCTGTGTTCAACGCATTATGCGTTACGAGACCACACTGCAGTGGTGGTTGCTGTGCGCCAAACCGGCCATCCGACGCACATTGACACGCTATGGCAGAGCCAAAGCCAGGTAGAATCACCATACAACTGATTTCTACTATAGCGCTCTACGTGAACTCATGGATCAACCTCCATCCCCGGATCGTCTAAAAGAAGCTCAACGCATCAAGGCAAAGATTTTAACCTTGACCAGATGCCGTCTAGAGGGAGCTATTGTACGCGCACGCAGCCAAGATAGGATTAACGGTGAAGAACCTTCTATGCATCATATTATTCAAAACGTTCGTCGACGCCGACAGGCTTTAATGACAACTTTAGACTTACCTGATGGACGACGGCTGACTTTGCAAGCTACCATTGCGGATGCATTCACAACGCACTATAGACTTTTCTATCAGGAAGTACCTGCCGGTGCAGAGGCCATTGCTGAGGTTGCCCAGGAGACACTTGGTACTCTAAACGCAGTAGCTGCAACCCTCCTGACCTCTGAAGCGACCACCGACGACGTCCAAGGCGCTGTGGCCAAAGGGTCTCTGAATCGATCTCCCGGCCCGGATGGTTTACCTCTCGAATTTTACAGAATCTTCCAAGATTTGATGATGCCACGATGGAGGGACATGTACTGGGAACTTTTGTCCGGCGCGGCGAACCCGCCACCAATGTTCATGGAAGGCTTACTTGTACCAGTCCCGAAACCCGCAGGAGGAACGCGACTCGACAGTTATCGGCCGATCACGTTACTCAATTCCGACTTCAAGATTTTCACACGCCATCTAGCAGTGCGACTCAAACATGTCTTACGAGACATTGTTTCCCACGAACAAACATCTTTAGGCGGCGATCGTAATATACAGACAGCCCTCAGTGAATATCGAGATGTGATCGCTGTGGCAACACACTCGCGACTGCCAGGCGCTTTAATCTCCATCGACTTCAAACAAGCGTTTGACCGCGTCAATCATGCCTTCCTCAACGCAGTGATGGACCGAATGGCAATTCCCCCGACGTTCACGCAAGTGATTATGCGGCTCCTTCGTGGAGCAACGTCCAGACTTCTCGTCAACGGCAGACTTACAGAACCTATACGGATTGAACGCTCAGTACGGCAGGGTTGCCCTTTGTCGACTGTGCTTTATGCCATTGCGATGGAACCACTCATTTGCGGATTACGGCGACGTTTGACAGGTATTCCAATCCGGGATCATACGTTCTGCTGCCGAGCTTACGCGGACGACTTGGCCCTCGTCGTACGTTCAGCGGCCGACGTACAAGCTGCGATGCAGTGGATTACCCGTTACAGTGCAGGGGCAGAGAGCGCTATGAACGTGGCAAAATCATGCGCCATGAAGATCGGCCGCGGCCTTCCCGCAGACAGCGTAATCCCATTTCAACTGGTGGACACCCTTCGTTGTCTCGGGTTGGTGTACACGCGAGACATTCGCCGCACCTCGGCGATCAATTTTCGGGCGCTGCTGCAACGCATCTGGGCCAACATACAAAATCACATACTACGCCCGCTGAATATGTGCCAGAGAGTCACCTTCGTCAATACCCATCTGGCAGCACGGATAGTCCATATAGCGCAGATTCTGCCCATCACTGCGACAATGGCGGCCAGATTACAGGCGGCTTTCGGCTGTTTCATTTGTTCTGGACACATCTTCAAAGTCCAGTATGAAGCTCTCACCTTACCGAAGCGGGATGGTGGCCTCGATCAGGTTAATGTGAGAGCCAGGACTACGGCACTTTACACCAATACTATGCTCCGGTTATGGAAAAGCCAAAATGCTAGTTTTACTGGAATGTTGACCACCGAGCTCGCACCTGTTTCGAGACGCCCACCGACGTCTTTGGCACACATCCCACCTCCGATGTCACATATCGGCCGTTTCTTTTTGGAGTACAGCTACATATGCACCGAGCTCCCCAGGACCAGGAAGACGACCACCCGCGACATCTACCGCCTTCTCCGAAAGCCTCCACCCCGCAACCCAGTCGAAACACGTCACCCCCAGGTTTCACGGCCTACAGTTTGGAAAACGATCCACCAGCCATATCACACCACTGACACCACCTCTATGTGCTACCTTCTCGTCAACGGCAAGTATACTACAAGACAGAAACTGCATCGCATCGCACTGGTGGACTCACCCCTGTGCCTCAAGTGCAATGTCGAAGATACAGATTTACATCGTTTTGAGTGTGGGCCAGCAGCAGCTGTCTGGACCCTCGTACAGAAGATTGTGGCTTTCTACCTCCGAGTACCACCACATCACGTTTCTCCTACCATGATGATATATCCCGACACGACCTACTTTCCATCGGCTAAGTGGCACGCCATCACATGGATCAGTGGCATGGCTGTCAACTACCGCTTCCGGGACGACATCGTCGATCCGGCGGACTTTTGAACACGCCTCCAAGTACATCACCACACCCTTCGCCGACATCGACACTATCGGGACACTTTCGCGAACTATTTACAGAGCATTTTCACCAACCCGCCTCAAAGCTGGAATCTCAACGAACCGTGCCAGCCAAGACTGGACGATCCTACGTTCCCCTTCAATGGTCAATGATAGAATGCATTTTGTTCTGATGGCGCGCCAAAGTGGAGCATGGCGCGGAAAGTATTCCTATTTTATTTCACTTCTCTTTTCTCCTCCTCTTCAAAGTTCTTTTTCTCCTTACACATGTTTATCCCTTTCACACATAGCTCTCTATCTGCAGCCTCTTTGTTTTTCTTTCTCCTGTGCTCCAAAAAAAAAAAAAAAAAAAAAAAAAAGGTTGCTGCTGATGGTGAGACTGTATGTTATATTTATGTTAACAAAAAAAAAAGTTGGTAGAGCACTTGCCCGCAAAAGGCAAAGATCCCGAGTTCGAGTCTCGGTCGGGCACACAGTTTTAATCTGCCAGGAAGTTTCGTATCAGCGCACACTCCGCTGCAGAGTGAAAATCTCATTCTGGAATTCATATAAATGTTTTCTCTAAACTTCAAACATGTTTTTCTCGAAAACACAATGTTTGAAAACTGCGTGCAGCATAAAATAAAAACGGTTCAACCTTTTAACTTCTACCTTTGACCCTGAAAAGTATACACCTTTCTTGGGAGCTTATACCTAAAACATATGAAATTTGTTAATATTAACTATTTTTTGTAAAGCTGTAAAGAGTGAAATAAATCTCCAAAAATCGAACTCAGCGTTCGAGTTAGCACCATATCGTTAAATTGGAGGTTATTTCATTGCGGTCAGGTATAAGCTCCCATATATTGAAAGTAATATCGACTGATGTTATCCATTTTTTACTTCAGAGGGACTTCCTGAGGGACTTCCTGAGGGACTACGCTGTACACCGCCTGGGTACTTCAGACTCGCATGTCCTTGATCAAACGATAATTATGGGCGACAGTTTTTGTAATGAAAATATAAAATAAAGCTCGAAGTATGATCAGTCATAATCCACAAACAGATCCTTTGTATGTCTTTTCATTGTCTCAAGAAAAATTTCCAGACTTAGCCTACTTTTTGGTCATTTGAATGAGAACCTGGCCTTAACTTACTGTTTTACGTATCTTGTCATATAACTCCCCATTATAACAAAAATTAATTTCAGATTCTTGTTCAATCAAAACCCTTAAATGCACTATACGTAATGGTTTTGTAGACATAACACTGTGTTTCAATATAAGCCATAGTGAAAAATCACATGGTGTGAAGTCCGGTAATCTTGGAGGCCAAACGATTTTATGCTGCCTTCCTAACCACTCTTGCAAACTGTCGTCCAAAAATACACATATGCGTAATCCGTAGTACTGCCAGATGTGACTGTTTCAAACATCAAGCGCAGGGGTATTGCTAATCCAATAACAAATTCCCGGCCGGCCGAAGTGGCCGTGCAGTTAAAGGCGCTGCAGTCTGGAACCGCAAGACCACTCCGGTCGCAGGTTCGAATCCAGCCTCGGGCATGGATGTCTGTGATCTCCTTAGGTTAGTTAGGTTTAACTAGTTCTAAGTTCTAGGGGACTAATGACCTCAGCAGTTGTCCCATAGTGCTCAGAGCCATTTGAACAAATTCCCGTAGCATTTCAGGATACCTTTCCTCATGAATAACAAATGGCGGATTTTCAGAAGACCAGTACACGCATTTCAGTCTGTTAACTCTTCCAGTTAACTTATAACTTGCCCCACCAGACCAAAGAATTGTTTTATAAAAGTTAGGATCGCTTCCGCTGCGGATCACACACGACTCATAGAATTCACGTCTTCGGTGAGAATCACCCTCATTTTGGGCGTATAGTAATGTTGACTTGTAAGGCTTCAAATGTAAAGGCGTTACTATCCTCCTTAAACTTCCATCGGAAAACTGTAGTTGCTTAGAAGCTCTTCTTGCAAGTTTCTTGGGCTATTGAACGAATTCCTGTACAAAGAGCTGAGATTTTCTTCTGTAGTTACTAATGGAAAGATTAAGAAAAGGCAAACCTACGTTTCTAGCATTTGTAGACGTAGACAAAGCTTTTGACAATGTTAACTGGAATACTCCCTTTCAAATTCTGAAGGTGGCAGGGGAAAAAATACAGGAAGCGAAAGGCTATTTACAATTTGTACAGAAACCAGATGGCAGTTATAAGAGTGGAGGGGCATGAAAGGGAAGCAGTGGTTGGGAAGGGAGTGAGACAGGGTTGTAGCCTCTCCCCGATGTTATTCAATCTGTATATTGAGCAAGCAGTAAAGGAAACAAAAGAAAAATTCGGAGTAGGTATTAAAATTCATGGAGAAGAAATAAAAACTTTGGGGTTCCCCCATGACATTGTAATTCTGTCAGAGACAGCAAAGGACTTGGAAGAGCAGTTGAACGGAATGTACAGTGTCTTGAAGGGAGAATATAAGATGAACATCAACAAAAGCAAAACGAGGATAATGGAATGTAGTCAAATTAAATCGGGTAATGCGGAGGGAATTAGATTAGGAAATGTGACACTTAAAGTAGTAAAGGAGTTTTGCTATTTAAGGAGTAAAATAACTGATGATGGTCGAAGTAGAGAGGATATAAAATGTAGACTGGCAATGGCAAGGAAAGCGTTTCTTAAGAAGAGAAATTTGTTCACATCGAGTATAGATTTAAGTGTCAGGAAGTCGTTTCTGAAAGTATTTGTATGGAGTGTAGCCATGTATGGAAGTGAAACATGGACGATAAATAGTTTGGACAAGAAGAGAATAGAAGCTTTCGAAATGTGGTGCTACAGAAGAATGCTGAAGATTAGATGGGTAGATCAAATAACTAATGAGGAGGTATTGAAGAGAATTGGGGAGAAGAGGAGTTTGTGGCACAACGTGACAAAAAGAAGGGACCGGTTGGTAGGACATGTTTTAAGGCATCAAGGGATCACAAATTTAGTATTGGAGGGCAGCGTGGAGGGTAAAAATCGTAGAGGGAGACCAAGAGATGAATACACTAAGCAGATTCAGAAGGATGTAGGATGCAGTAAGTACTGGGAGATGAAGAAGCTTGCACAGGATAGAGTAGCATGGAGAGCTGCAGCAAACGAGTCTCAGGACTGAAGACCACAACAACATCAACAGTTACTAATTCTGGCCGGCTCTGCTTCGTTAGCCAGTTACAGAAATTGTCACCTCGTACCTTCTATGTAATTTGTACGCAGCTTGCCTGCATGGCGGCTGTGTCTATCAAATTTCCACAACTGCAGAGCAAACACGCGCTGTCCTAGAATTGTTCAAATGGCTCTATGCGCTATGGGACTTAACATCTGAGGTCATGAATACCCTAGAGTTAGAACTATTTAAACCTAACTAATTTAAGGACATCACACACATCCATGCCCGAGGCAGGATTCGAGCCTGCGACCGTAGCAGCAGCGCGGTTCCGGACTGAAGCGCCTAGTATCGCTCGGCCACAGCCGCCGGCCGCGCTGTTCTGTAAACAATTTTCTGTTCATAAAGTGCACTTTTCACTCTCACAAAAAAATGCACATCTGACGCTGTGACTCAAATTGTCACACGTTAGTAATAAAGTAGTTCTGCTACAACTCATAAAACAAATTTCACTGTGCATTGGTTTCGCGATTTGTGGGAAAAACGCAAATATGGCGAAAATGCAAATATGGCGAAAATGCAAATATGGCGAAAATGCAAATATGGCGAAAATGCAAATATGGCGAAAATGCAAATATGGCGAAAATGCAAATATGGCGAAAATGCAAATATGGCGAAAATGCAAATATGGGGAAAAACGCAAATATGGGGAAAAACGCAAATATGGGGAAAAACGCAAATATGGGGAAAAACGCAAATATGGGGAAAAACGCAAATATGGGGAAAAACGCAAATATGGGGAAAAACGCAAATATGGGCGAAACGCAAATATGGGCGAAACGCAAATATGGGCGAAACGCAAATATGGGCAAAACGCAAATATGGGCAAAACGCAAGTATGGGAGAGACACAAATATGGGAGAGACACAAATATGGGAGAGACACAAATATGGGAGAGACACAAATATGGGAGGGACGCAAATATGGGAGGGACGCAAATATGGGAGGGACGCAAATATGGGAGGGACGCAAATATGGGAGAGACGCAAATATGGGAGAGACGCAAATATGGGTGAGACGCAAATATGGGAGAGACGCAAATATGGGAGAGACGCAAATATGGGGAAGACGCAAATATGGGAGAGACGCAAATATGGGAGAAGAGAATTTTGTGGCACACCATGACTAGAAGAAGGAAACGGTTGGTAGGATGGGTTCATGAATAATCGGAAAAACGCAAATGTAGGAAAAACGCAAATGTGGGAAAAACACAAGTATGTTTGTCCCATATTTGCATTTGTCCCATATTTGCGTTTTTCCCATGTTTGCGTTTTTCCCATATTTGCGGTTTTTCATATTTGTGTGTTTCCCATATTTGCGTTTTTCCCACATTTGCATTTCCCCCACATTTGCGTTTCACCCACATTTGCGTTTTTCCCACATTTGCGTTTTGCCAACATTTGCTTTTTTCCCACATTTGTGTTTTTCCCACATTTGTGTTTTTCCCATTACTCAAGAACCCATGTTACCAACCGATTCCCTCTTTTAGTCAAGTTGTGCCCCAAATTTCTCTTCTCCCATACATGCGTATGTCCCGCACTCGCGATTTTCCCCACACTCGCGATTTTCCCCGCACTCGCGATTTTCCCCGCACTCGCGATTTTCCCCATACTTCCGTTTTCCCCATACTTCCGTTTTCCCCATACTTCCGTTTTCCCCATACTTCCGTTTTCCCCATACTTCCGTTTTCCCCATACTTCCGTTTCTGTCATACTTCCGTTTTTGCCATACTTCCGTTTTTGCCACACCTTTGCAACACCTTGACTAAAAGAAGGAATCGGTTAGTGGGATGGGTTCATGAGTAGTGGGAAAAACGCAAATGTGGGAAAAACGCAAATGTGGGAAAAACGCAAATGTGGGAAAAACGCAAATGTGGGAAAAACGCAAATGTGGGAAAAACGCAAATATGGGAGAAGAGAATTTTTCGCCACACCTTGACTAAAAGAAGGAATCAGTTGGTAGCATGGGTTCATGAGTAATGGGAAAGACGCAAATATGGGACAAGAGAATTTTCTGGCATACCTTGACTAGAAGAAGGAAACCGATCGTAGGATGGGTTCATGAGTAATGGGAAAAACTCAAATTTGGGAAAAACGCGATGATGGGAAAAACGCGATGTTGGGAAAAACGCGATGGTGGGAAAAACGCGATGGGCGATGGTGGGAAAAACGCAAACGTGGGAGAAACGCAAATGAGGGGAAAAATGCAAATGAAGGGAAAAACGCAAATGGGGGGAAAAACCAAAATGAGGGGAAAAACGGAAATGAGGGGAAAAACGCAAATGGCGGCCGGTGTGGCCGTGCGGTTAAGACGCTTCAGTTTGGAACCGCGTGACCACTACGGTCGCAGGTTCGAATTCTCCCTCGGACATGGATGTGTGTGATGTCTTTAGGTTAGTTAGGTTTAATTAGTTCTAAGTTCTAGGCGACTGATGCCGTCAGAAGTTAAGTCGCATAGTGGTCAGAGCCACTTGAACCATTTCTGAAAAACGCAGATGCGGGGAAAAACGCAAATGCAGGGAAAAACGCAAATGCGGGGAAAAACGCAAATGCGGGGAAAAACGCAAATGCGGGGAAAAACGCAAATGCGGGGAAAAACGCAAATGCGGGGAAAAACGCAAATGCGGGGTCAAACGCAAATGCGGGGTCAAACGCAAATGTGGGGAAAAACGCAAATGCAGGGAAAAACGCAAATGTGGGGAAAAACGCAAATGTGGGGAAAAACGCAAATGTGGGGAAAAACGCAAATGTGGGGAAAGACGCAAATGTGGGGAAAAACACAAATGTGGGGAAAAACACAAATGTGGGGAAAAACGCAAATGTGGAGAAAAACGCAAATGTGGGGAAAAACGCAAATGTGGGGAAAAACGCAAATGTGGGGAAGAACGCAAATGTGGGGAAGAACGCAAATGTGGGGAAGAACGCAAAGATGGGAAAAACGCAAAGATGGGAAAAATGCAAAGATGGGAATAACCTAAGATGGGAAAAACGCAAAAATGGGAAAAACGCAAAGATGGGAAAAACGCAAAGATGGGAAAAACGCAAAGATGGGAAAAACGCAAAGATGGGAAAAACGCAAAGATGGGAAAAATGCAAAGATGGGAAAAACGCAAAGATGGGAAAAACGCAAAGATGGGAAAAACGCAAAGATGGGAAAAACGCAAAGATGGGAAAAACGCAAAAATGGGAAAAACGCAAAAATGGGAAAAACGCAAAAATGGGAAAAACGCAAAAATGGGAAAAACGCAAAAATGGGAAAGACGCAAAAATGGGAAAAACGCAAAAATGGGAACAACGCAAAAATGAGAAAATTGTAAATACGGGACAAACGCAAAAATGGGAAAAACGTAAATACGGGACAAATGCATGCATTGGACATACGCAAATATGGGAAATATGCAAATATGGGACAAAAGCAAATATGGGACATATGCAAATATGGGACAAACGCAAATATGAGAAATGCAACAATGGGAGGATAGGAATTTGGGGCACAACCTGTCTAAAAGAAGGAATTGGTTGAAAGCATGGGTTCCTGAGTAATGGGAAAAACGCAAATATGGGAGAAGAGTGGCTGCTTGCTGTATTTTTACAGTGGAATGCAACAATAGAATTTTGTGGCACACCTTGACTACAAGAAGCAATCGGTTGGTAGCATGGGTTCTTGAGTAATGGGAAAAACGCTAATATGGGAGAAGAGAATTTTGTGGCACACCTTTACTAGAAGAAGGAAAAGGTTGATACGATTGGTTCATGAGCAGTGGGGAAAAAAGCTAATATGGGAAAAACGCAAATATGGGAAAAACGCAAATATGGGAAAAACGCAAATGTGGGAAAAACGCAAATGTGGGAAAAACGCAAATGTGGGAAAAACGCAAATGTGGGAAAAACGCAAATGTGGGAAAAACGCAAATGTGGGAAAAACGCAAATGTAGGAAAAACGCAAATGTGGGAAAAACGAAAATGTGGGAAAAACGAAAATGTGGAAAAACGAAAATGTGGAAAAACGAAAATGTGGGGAAAACGAAAATGTGGGGAAAACGCAAATATGGGAAAAACGCAAATATGGGAAAATCGCAAATATGGGTAAAACGCAAACATGGGAAAAACGCAAACATGGTAAAAACGCAAACATAGTATAAACGCAAACATGGGAAAAACGCAAACATGGGAAAAACGCAAACATGGGAAAACGCAAACATGGGAAAAACGCAAACATGGGAAAAACGCAAACATGGGAAAAACGCAAACATGGGAAAAACGCAAACATGGGAAAAACGCAAATATGGGAAAACCGCAAATATGGGAAAAACACAAAAATGGGAAAAACGCAAATATGGGAAAACCGCAAATATGGGAAAAACGCAATTTTGGGAAAAACGCAAATAGGGGAAAAACCCAAATATGGGAAAAACCAAAATATGGGATAAACACAAATATGGGAAAAACGCAAATATGGGAAAAACGCAAATATGGGAAAAACGCAAATATGGGAAAATCGCAAATTTGGGAAAAAAGCAAATATGGGAAAAAAGCAAATATGGGAAAAACGCAAATATGGGAAAAACGCAAATGTGCGAAAAACACAAATGTGGGAAAGACGCAAATGTGGGAAAGATGCAAATGTGGGAAAGACGCAAATGTGGGAAAGACGCAAATGTGGGAAAGCCGCAAATGTGGGAAAGACGCAAATGTGGGAAAGACGCAAATGTGGGAAAGACGCAAATGTGGGAAAGACGCAAATGTGGGAAAGACGCAAATGTGGGAAAGACGCAAATGTGGGAAAGACGCAAATGTGGGAAAGACGCAAATGTGGGAAAAACGCAAATATGGGAAAGACGCAAATGTGGGAAAGACGCAAAAGTGGGAAAGACGCAAATGTGGGAAAGACGGAAATGTGGGAAAGACGGAAATGTGGGAAAGACGTAAATGTGGGAAAGACGCAAATGTGGGAAAGACGCAAATGTGGGAAAGACGCAAATGTGGGAAAGACGCAAATGTGGGAAAAACGCAAATGTGGGATAAACGCAAATATAGGAAAAACGCAAATATGGGAAAACGCAAAAATGGGAAAAACGCAAAAAAGGGAAAATCGTAAATACGGAACAAACGCAAATATGGGAAAAATGTAAATACGGGACCAATGCATGCATTGGACATACGCAAATATGGGAAATATGCAAATATGGGACAAACGCAAATATGGGAAATATGCAAATATGGGACAAACGCAAATATGAGCAATGCAACAATGGGAGGAGAGGAATATGGGGCACAACTTGTCTAAAAGAAGCAATCTGTTGAAAGCATGGGTTCTTGAGTAATGGGATAAACGCAAACATGGGAGAATAGTGGCCGGTTGCTGTATTTCTACAGTGGAATGCAAGATTAGAATTTTGTGGCACACCTTGACTAAAAGAAGGAATCGATTGGTAGCATGGGTACTTGAATAATTGGGAAAAACGCTAATATGGGAGAAGAGAATTTTGTGGCACACCTCCACTAGAAGAAGGAAAAGGTTGGTACGATTGGTTCATGAGCAGTGGGGAAAAAAGCTAATATGGGAAAAACGCAAATATGGGAAAAACGCAAATATGGGAAAAACGCAAATATGGGAAAAATGCAAATATGGGAAAAACGCAAATATGGGAAAAACGCAAATATGGGAAAAACGCAAATATGGGAAAAACGCAAATATGGGAAAAACGCAAATATGGGAAAAACGCAAATATAGGAGAAACGCAAACATAGGAGAAACGCGAATATGTGGAAAACGCAAATATGGGGAAAAGGCAAATATGGGGAAAAGGCAAATATGGGGAAAAAGCAAATATAGGGATAACGCAAATATAGGAAAAACGCAAATATGGGCAAAACTCAAACATGGGAAAAACTCAAACATGGAAAAACGCAAATATGGGAAAAACGCAAATATGGGAAGAACGCAAACATGGGAAAAACGCAAACATGGGAAAAACGCAAAAATGGGAAAAACGCAAATATGGGAAAAACGCAAAAATGGGAAAAACGAAAATATGGGAAAAACGAAAATATGGGAAAAACGCAAATATGGGAAAAACGCAAATATGCGAAAACGCAAATTTGCGAAAAACGCAAATATGGGAACAACGCAAATATAGGAAAAACGCAAAAATGGGATAAACACAAAAATTTGAAAAGCGGAAAAATTGGAAAAACGCTAATATGGGAAAAACGCTAATATGGGAAAAACGCTAATATGGGAAAAACGTTAATATGGGAAAAACGCAACAATGGGAAAAACGCTAATTTGGGAAAAATGCAACAATGGGAAAAACACAAATATGGTAAACGCAAATATAGGAAAAACGCAGATATGGGAAAAACGTAAATATGGGAAAAGCGTAAATATGGGAAAAACGTGAATACGGGAAATACGTAAATATGGGAAAAACGAAAATATGGGAAAACCTTAAATATGGGAAAAACGTAAATATGGGACAAACGCATGCATTGGACATACGCAAATATGGGAAATATGCAAATATAAGACAAACGCAAATATCAGAAATGCAAAAATGGGAGAAAAGGAATTTGGGGCACAACTTGTCTAAAAGGAGGAATCGGTTGAAAGCATTGGTTGCTGAGTAATGGGAAAAAAGCAAATGTGGGAGAAGAATGACTGGTTGCTGTATTTTTACAGTGGAACCTAAGAATAGAATTTTGTGGCACACCTTGACTAAAAGAAGGAATCGGTTGGTAGCATGGGTTCTAGAGTAATGGGAAAAGCGCTAATATGGGAGAAGAGAATTTTGTGGCACACCTTGACTAGAAGAAGGAAAAGGTTGGTACGATTGGTTCATGAGCCATGGGGAAAGAAGCTAATATGGGAAAAACGCAAATATGGGAGAAAGGCAAATATGGGACAAAGGCGAATATGGGAGAAAGGCACATATGGGGGAAAGGCAAATATGGGAGAAACGCAAATATTGGAGAAAGGCAAATATGGGAGAAACGCAAATATGGGAGAAACGCAAATATGGGAGAAACGCAAATATGGGAGAAACGCAAATATGGGAGAAACGCAAATATGGGAGAAACGCAAATATGGGAAAAACAAAAATATGGGAAAAACAAAAATATGGGAAAAACGCAAAAATGGGAGAAACGCAAATATGGAAAAAACGCAAATATGGGAAAAACGCAAATATGGGAAAAACGCAAATATGAGAAAATCGTAAATACGGGACAAACGCAAATACGGGAAAAACGTAAATATGGGACAATCGCATGCATTGGACATACGCAAATATGGGAAATATGCAAGTATGGGACAAACGCAAATATGGGAAAAACGCAAATATGGGAAAAACGCAATATGGGAAGAATGCAAATACAGGAAAAACGCAAATATGCGAAAATCGCAAATATGGGAAAATCGCAAATACGGGAAAAACGCAAATATGGGAAAAACGCAAATGTGGGAAAAACGCAAATAGGGAAAAAACGCAAATATGGGCAAAACGCAGATATGGGAAAAAGGCAAATATGGGAAAAAGGCAAATATGGGAAAAAGGCAAATACGGGAAAAACGCAAATATGGGAAAAACGCAAATATGATAGAAAGGCAAATATGGGAAAAACGCAAATATGGGAAGAACGCAAATATGGGAAAAACAAAAATATGGGAAAAACGCATATATGGGAAAAACGCAAATATGGGGAAAACGCAAATATGGGGAAAACGCAAATATGGGGAAAACGCAAATATGGGGAAAACGCAAATATGGGGAAAACGCAAATATGGGGAAAACCCAAATATGGGGAAAACGCAAATATGGGGAAAACGCAATTATGGGGAAAACGCAATTATGGGGAAAACGCAATTATGGGGAAAACGCAATTATGGGGAAAACGCAATAATGGGGAAAACGCAAATATGGGAAAAACGCAAATATGGGAAAAACTCAAACATGGGAAAAACTCAACCATGGGAAAAACTCAAACATGGGAAATACTCAAACATGGGAAAAACGCAAACATGGGAAAAAGGCAAATATGGGAAAAAGGCAAATATGGGGAAAAGGCAAATATGGGAAAAAGGCAAGTATGGGAAAAAGGCAAGTATGGGAAAAACGCAAATATGGGAAAAACGCAAATATGGGTTAAACGCAAATATAGCAAACACGCAAATATGGAAAAAACGCAAATATGGGAAAAACGCAAATATGGGAAAAACGCAAATAAGGGAAAAACGCAAATGTGGGTAAACGCAAATATGGGAAAAACGCAAATATGGCAAAACGCAGATATGGGAAAAAGGCAAATATGGGGAAAACGCAAATATGGGAAAATAGCAAATATGGGAAAAAAGCAAATATGGGAGAAAGGCAAATATGGGAAAAACGCAAATATGGAAGAAACACAAATATGGGAAAAACCAAAATATGGGAAAGACGCAAATATGGGAAAAACGCAAATATGGGAAAATCGTAAATACGGGACAAACGCAAATACGGGACAAACGCAAATATGGGAAAAACGCTAATATGGGAAAAACGCAACAATGGGAAAAACGCTAATATGGGAAAAACGCTGATATGGGAAAAACGCTAATATGGGAAAAACGCTAATATGGGAAAAACGCAACAACGGGAAAAACACAAATATGGGAAAACGCAAATATGGGAAAAAACAAATATGGGAAAAACGCAAATAAATATGGAAAAAACGCAAATACGGGAAAAACGCAAATATGGGAAAAATGCAAATATGGGAAAAACGTAAATATGGGAAATACGTAAATATGGGAAAAACGTAAATATGGGAAAACCTTAAATATGGGAAAAACGTAAATACGGCACAAACGCATGCATTGGACATACGCAAATATGGGAAATATGCAAATATAAGACAAACGCAAATATCAGAAATGCAAAAATGGGAGAAAAGGAATTTGGGACACAACTTGTCTAAAAGGAGGAATCGGTTGAAAGCATTGGTTGCTGAGTAATGGGAAAAAAGCAAATGTGGGAGAAGAATGACTGGTTGCTGTATTTTTACAGTGGAACCTAAGAAAAGGATTTTGTGGCACACCTTGACTAAAAGAAGGAATCGGTTGGTAGCATGGGTTCTTGAGTAATAGGAAAAGCGCTAATATGGGAGAAGAGAATTTTGTGGCACACCTTGACTAGAAGAAGGAAAAGGTTGGTACGATTGGTTCATGAGCCATGGGGAAAGAAGCTAATATGGGAAAAACGCAAATATGGGAGAAAGGCAAATATGGGAGAAAGGCAAATATGGGAGAAAGGCGAATATGGGAGAAAGGCGAATATGGGAGAAAGGCAAATATGGGAGAAAGGAAAATATGGGACAAACGCAAATATTGGAGAAAGGCAAATATGGGAGAAACGCAAATATGGGAGAAACGCAAATATGGGAGAAACGCAAATATGGGAGAAACGCAAATATGGGAGAAACGCAAATATGGGAGAAACGCAAATATGGGAAAAACAAAAATATGGGAAAAACAAAAATATGGGAAAAACGCAAAAATGGGAGAAACGCAAATATGGGAAAAACGCAAATATGGGAAAAACTCAAATATGGGAAAAACGCAAATATGGGAAAATCGTAAATACGGGACAAACGCAAATACGGGAAAAACGTAAATATGGGACAATCGCATGCATTGGACATACGCAAATATGGGAAATATGCAAGTATGGGACAAACGCAAATATGGGAAAAACGCAAATATGGGAAAAACGCAAATATGGGAAGAACGCAAATACAGGAAAAACGCAAATATGCGAAAATCGAAAATATGGGAAAAACGCAAATATGGGAAAAACGCAAATGCGGGAAAAACGCAAATAGGGAAAAAACGCAAATATGGGCAAAACGCAGATATGGGAAAAAGGCAAATATGGGAAAAAGGCAAATATGGGAAAAACGCAAATATGATAGAAAGGCAAATGTGGGAAAAACGCAAATATGAGAAGAACGCAAATATGGGAAAAACAAAAATATGGGAAAAACGCATATATGGGAAAAACGCATATATAGGAAAAACGCAAATATGGGGAAAACGCAAATATGGGGAAAACGCAAATATGGGGAAAACGCAAATATGGGGAAAACGCAAATATGGGGAAAACGCAAATATGGGGAAAACGCAAATATGGGGAAAACGCAAATATGGGGAAAACGCAAATATGGGGAAAACGCAAATATGGGGAAAACCCAAATATGGGGAAAACGCAAATATGGGGAAACCGCAAATATGGGGAAAACGCAATTATGGGGAAAACGCAATTATGGGGAAAACGCAATTATGGGGAAAACGCAATAATGGGGAAAACGCAAATATGGGGAAAACGCAAATATGGGGAAAACGTAAATATGGGAAGAACTCAAACATGGGAAAAACTCAAACATGGGAAAAACTCAAACATGGGAAAAACTCAACCATGGGAAAAACTCAAACATGGGAAAAACTCAAACATGGGAAAAACTCAAACATGGGACAAACTCAAACATGGGAAAAACTCAAACATGGGAAAAACTCAAACATGGGAAAAACGCAAACATGGGAAAAACGCAAACATGGGAAAAACGCAAACATGGGAAAAACGCAAATATGGGAAAAACGCAAACATGGGAAAAAGGCAAATATGGGAAAAAGGCAAATATGGGGAAAAGGCAAATATGGGAAAAAGGCAAGTATGGGAAAAAGGCAAGTATGGGAAAAACGCAAATATGGGAAAAACGAAAATATGGGATAAACGCAAATATAGCAAATACGCAAATATGGAAAAAACGCAAATATGGGAAAAACGCAAATATGGGAAAAACGCAAATAAGGGAAAAACGCAAATATGGGAAAAACGCAAATATGGAAAAAACGCAAATATAGGAGAAGCGCAAATATAGGAGAAACGCGAATATGGGGAAAACGCAAATATGGGGAAAAGGCAAATATGGGGAAAAAGCAAATATGGGGAAAAAGCAAATATAGGGATAACGCAAATATAGGAAAAACGCAAATATGGGAAAAACTCAAACATGGGAAAAACTCAAACATGGGAAAAACGCAAATATGGGAAAAACGCAAATATGGGGAAAACCCAAATATGGGGAAAACGCAAATATGGGGAAAACGCAAATATGGGAAAAACGCAAATATGGGGAAAACGCAAATATGGGGAAAACGCAAATATGTAAAAAACGCAAATATGGGAAAAACGCAAAAATGGAAAAACGCAAATATGGGAAAAACGCAAAAATGGGAAAAACGAAAATATGGGAAAAACGCAACTATGGGAAAAACGCAAATATGCGAAAAACGCAAATTTGCGAAAAACGCATATATGGGAAGAACGCAAATATAGGAAAAACGCAAAAATGGGATAAACACAAAAATGTGAAAAGCGGAAAAATTGGAAAAACGCTAATATGGGAAAAACGCTAATATGGGAAAAACGTTAATATGGGAAAAACGCAACAATGGGAAAAACGCTAATATGGGAAAAATGCAACAATGGGAAAAACACAAATATGGTAAACGCAAATAAGGGAAAAACGCAAATATAGGAAAAACGCAGATATGGGAAAAACGTAAATATGGGAAAAGCGTAAATATGGGAAAAACGTAAATACGGGACAAACGCATGCATTGGACATACACAAATATGGGAAATATGCAAATGTAAGACATACGCAAATATCAGAAATGCAGAAATGGGAGAAGAGGAATTTGGGGCACAACTTGTCTAAAAGAAGGAATCGGTTGAAAGCATTGGTTGCTGAGTAATGGGAAAAACGCAAGTGTGGGAGAAGAGTGACTGGTTGCTGTATTTTTACAGTGGAAACGAAGAATAGAATTTTGTGGCACACCTTGTCTAAAAGAATAATCGGTTGGTAGCATGGGTTCTTCAGTAATGGGAAAAGCGCTAATATGGGAGAAGAGAATTTTGTGGCACACCTTGACTAAAAGAAGGAAAAGGTTGGTACGATTGGTTCATGAGCCATGGGGAAAAAAGCTAGTATGGGAAAAACGCAAATATCGGAAAAAGGCAAACATGGGAAAAATGCAAACATGGGAAAAACGCAGATATGGGATAAACGAAATTATGGAAAAAACGCAAATATGGGAAAAACGCAAATATGGGAAAAACGCAAATATGGGAAAAATGCAAATATGGGAAAAACGCAAATGTGGGTAAACGCAAATAGGGAAAAAACGCAAATATGGGCAAAACGCAGATATGGGAAAAAGGCAAATATGGGAAAAAGGCAAATATGGGGAAAACGCAAATATGGGAAATACGCAAATATGGGAAATACGCAAATATGGGAAATACGCAAATATGGGAGGAACGCAAATATAGGAAAAACAAAAATATGGGAAAAACGGCAATACGGGACTAACGCAAATATGGGAAATATGTAAATACGGGACAATCGCATGCATTGGACATACGCAAATATGGGAAATATGCAAATATGGGACAAACGCAAATATGGGAAAAACGCAAATATGGGAAAAACGCAAATAAGGGGTAAACGCATATATGGGAAAACACATACATGGGAAAACGCAAATATGGGAAAAACGCAAATATGGGAAAAACGCAAATATGGGAAAAACGCAAATATGGGAAAAATGCAAATATGGGAAGAATGCAAATATGGGAATAACGCAAATATGGGAAAAACGCAAATATGGGGAAAACGCAAATATGGTAAAAACGCATTTATGGGAAAAACGCAAGTATAGGAAAAACGCAAATATGGCTAAAACGCAAATATGGCTAAAACGAAAATGTGGGAAAAATGCAAATATGGGAAAAACGCAAATATGGGAAAAACGCAAATATGGGGAAAACGCAAATATGGGGAAAACGCAAATATGGGGAAAACGCAAATATGGGGAAAACGCAAATGTGGGGAAAACCCAAATATGGGGAAAACCCAAATATGGGGAAAACGCAAATATGGGGAAAACTCAAATATGGGGAAAACACAAATATGGGGAAAACGCAAACATGGGGAAAACGCAAACATGGGGAAAACGCAAACATGGGGAAAACGCAAACATGGGGGAAACGCAAACATGGGGAAAAAGCAAATATGGGGAAAACGCAAATATGGGGAAAACTCAAATATGGGGAAAACGTAAATACAGGAAAAACTCAAACATGGGAAAAACTCAAACATGGGAAAAACGCAAACATGGGAAAAACGCAAATATGGGGAAAACTCTAATATGGGAATAACGCAAACATGGGAATAACGCAAACATGGGAAAAACGCAAACATGGGAAAAACGCAAACATGGGAAAAACGCAAACATGGGAAAAAGGCAAATATGGGAAAAAGGCAAGAATGGGAAAAAGGCAAGTATGGGAAAAAGGCAAGTATGGGAAAAACGCAAAAATGGGATAAACGCAAATATAGCAAACACACAAATGTGGAAAAAACGCAAATATGGGAAAAACGCAATTGTGGGTAAAATGCAAATATGGGAAAAACGCAAATATGGGAAAAACGCCAAAATGGGAAAAACGCCAATATGGGAAAAACGGCAATATGGGATACACGCAAATATGGGAGAAGAGAATTTTGTGGCACACCTTGATTAGAAGAAGGAGAAGGTTGGTACGATTGGTTCATGAGCAGTGGGGAAAAAAGCTAATATGGGAAAAACACAAATATGGGAAAAACGCAAATATGGGGAGAACGCAAACATGGGGAAAACGCAAATATGGGAAAAACGCAAATATGGGAAAAACGCAAATATGGGAAACACGCCAATATTGGAAAAACGCCAATATGGGAAAAACGCCAATATGGGAAAAACGCAAATATGGGGAAAACGCAAATATGGGAAAAACGCAAATATAGCAAAAACGAAAACATGAGAAAAACGCAAATATGGGAAAAACGCAAACATGGGAAAAACGCAAACATGGGAAAAATTCAAACATGGGAAAAACGCAAACTTGGGAAAAGCGCAAACATGGGAAAAACGCAAACATGGGAAAAACGGAAATGTGGGTACACGCAAATATGGGAAAAACGCAAATATGGGAAAATGGCAAATATGGGAATAAGGCAAATATGGGAAGAAGGCGAATATGGGAAACATGCAAATATGGGAAAAACGCAAATATGGGAAAAACGCAAATATGGGGAAATCGCAAATATGGGGAAAACGCAAATATGGGGAAAACGCAAATATGGGGAAAACGCAAATATGGGGAAAACCCAAATATGGGGAAAACGCAAATATGGGGAAAACGCAAATATGGGGAAAACGCAAATATGGGGAAAACGCAAATATGGGGAAAACGCAAATATGTAAAAAACGCAAATATGGGAAAAACGCAAAAATGGGAAAAACGCAAATATGGGAAAAACGCAAAAATGGGAAAAACGAAAATATGGGAAAAACGCAACTATGGGAAAAACGCAAATATGCGAAAAACGCAAATTTGCGAAAAACGCAAATATGGGAAGAACGCAAATATAGGAAAAACGCAAAAATGGGATAAACACAAAAATGTGAAAAGCGGAAAAATTGGAAAAACGCTAATATGGGAATAACGCTAATATGGGAAAAACGCTAATATGGGAAAAACGCAAATATGGGAAAAACCCAAATATGGGGAAATCGCAAATATGAGGAAAACGCAAATATGGGGAAAACGCAAATATGGGGAAAACGCAAATATGGGGAAAACCCAAATATGGGGAAAACGCAAATATGGGGAAAACGCAAATATGGGAAAAACGCAAATATGGGGAAAACGCAAATATGGGGAAAACGCAAATATGTAAAAAACGCAAATATGTAAAAAACGCAAATATGGGAAAAACGCAAAAATGGGAAAAACGCAAATATGGGAAAAACGCAAAAATGGGAAAAACGAAAATATGGGAAAAACGCAACTATGGGAAAAACGCAAATATGCGAAAAACGCAAATTTGCGAAAAACGCAAATATGGGAAGAACGCAAATATAGGAAAAACGCAAAAATGGGATAAACACAAAAATGTGAAAAGCGGAAAAATTGGAAAAACGCTAATATGGGGAAAACGCTAATATGGGAAAAACGTTAATATGGGAAAAACGCAACAATGGGAAAAACGCTAATATGGGAAAAATGCAACAATGGGAAAAACACAAATATGGTAAACGCAAATAAGGGAAAAACGCAAATATAGGAAAAACGCAGATATGGGAAAAACGTAAATATGGGAAAAGCGTAAATATGGGAAAAACGTAAATACGGGACAAACGCATGCATTGGACATACGCAAATATGGGAAATATGCAAATGTAAGACATACGCAAATATCAGAAATGCAGAAATGGGAGAAGAGGAATTTGGGGCACAACTTCTCTAAAAGAAGGAATCGGTTGAAAGCATTGGTTGCTGAGTAATGGGAAAAACGCAAGTGTGGGAGAAGAGTGACTGGTTGCTGTATTTTTACAGTGGAAACGAAGAATAGAATTTTGTGGCACACCTTGTCTAAAAGAATAATCGGTTGTTAGCATGGGTTCTTCAGTAATGGGAAAAGCGCTAATATGGGAGAAGAGAATTTTGTGGCACACCTTGACTAAAAGAAGGAAAAGGTTGGTACGATTGGTTCATGAGCCATGGGGAAAAAAGCTAGTATGGGAAAAACGCAAATATCGGAAAAAGGCAAACATGGGAAAAACGCAGATATGGGATAAACGAAATTATGGAAAAAACGCAAATATGGGAAAAACGCAAATATGGGAAAAACGCAAATATGGGAAAAACGCAAATATGGGAAAAACGCAAATGTGGGTAAACGCAAATGTGGGTAAACGCAAATAGGGAAAAAACGCAAATATGGGCAAAACGCAGATATGGGAAAAAGGCAAATATGGGAAAAAGGCAAATATGGGAAAAACGCAATTATGGGAAATACGCAAATATGGGAAATACGCAAATATGGGAAATACGCAAATATGGGAGGAACGCAAATATAGGAAAAACAAAAATATGGGAAAAACGCCAATACGGGACAAACGCAAATATGGGAAATATGTAAATACGGGACAATCGCATGCATTGGACATACGCAAATATGGGAAATATGCAAATATGGGACAAACGCAAATATGGGAAAAACGCAAATATGGGAAAAACGCAAATAAGGGGTAAACACATATATGGGAAAACACATACATGGGAAAACGCAAATATGGGAAAAACGCAAATATGGGAAAAACGCAAATATGGGAAAAACGCAAATATGGGAAAAATGCAAATATGGGAAGAATGCAAATATGGGAATAACGCAAATATGGGAAAAACGCAAATATGGGGAAAACGCAAATATGGTAAAAACGCATTTATGGGAAAAACGCAAGTATAGGAAAAACGCAAATATGGCTAAAACGCAAATATGGCTAAAACGAAAATGTGGGAAAAATGCAAATATGGGAAAAACGCAAATATGGGAAAAACGCAAATATGGGGAAAACGCAAATATGGGGAAAACGCAAATATGGGGAAAACGCAAATATGGGGAAAACGCAAATATGGGGAAAACGCAAATATGGGGAAAACGCAAATATGGGGAAAACGCAAATATGGGGAAAACGCAAATATGGGCAAAACTCAAATATGGGGAAAACACAAATATGGGGAAAACGCAAACATGGGGAAAACGCAAACATGGGGAAAACGCAAACATGGGGAAAACGCAAACATGGGGGAAACGCAAACATGGGGAAAACGCAAATATGGGGAAAACGCAAATATGGGGAAAACTCAAATATGGGGAAAACGTAAATATGGGAAAAACTCAAACATGGGAAAAACTCAAACATGGGAAAAACGCAAACATGGGAAAAACGCAAATATGGGGAAAACTCAAATATGGGAAAAACGCAAACATGGGAATAACGCAAACATGGGAAAAACGCAAACATGGGAAAAACGCAAACATGGGAAAAACGCAAACATGGGAAAAAGGCAAATATGGGAAAAAGGCAAGAATGGGAAAAAGGCAAGTATGGGAAAAAGGCAAGTATGGGAAAAACGCAAATATGGGATAAACGCAAATATAGCAAACACACAAATGTGGAAAAAACGCAAATATGGGAAAAACGCAATTGTGGGTAAAATGCAAATATGGGAAAAACGCAAATATGGGAAAAACGCCAAAATGGGAAAAACGCCAATATGGGAAAAACGCCAATATGGGATACACGCAAATATGGGAGAAGAGAATTTTGTGGCACACCTTGATTAGAAGAAGGAGAAGGTTGGTACGATTGGTTCATGAGCAGTGGGGAAAAAAGCTAATATGGGAAAAACACAAATATGGGGAAAACGCAAACATGGGGAAAACGCAAATATGGGAAAAACGCAAATATGGGAAAAACGCAAATATGTGAAAAACGCCAATATTGGAAAACGCCAATATGGGAAAAACGCCAATATGGGAAAAACGCAAATATGGGGAAAGCGCAAATATGGGAAAAACGCAAATATAGCAAAAACGAAAACATGAGAAAAACGCAAATATGGGAAAAACGCAAACATGGGAAAAACGCAAACATGGGAAAAATTCAAACATGGGAAAAACGCAAACTTGGGAAAAGCGCAAACATGGGAAAAACGCAAACATGGGAACAACGGAAATGTGGGTACACGCAAATATGGGAAAAACGCAAATATGGGAAAAAGGCAAATATGGGAAAAAGGCAAATATGGGAAGAAGGCGAATATGGGAAAAACGCAAATATGGGAAAAACGCAAATATGGGAAAAACGCAAATATGGGGAAATCGCAAATATGGGGAAAACGCAAATATGGGGAAAACGCAAATATGGGGAAAACCCAAATATGGGGAAAATGCAAATATGGGGAAAACGCAAATATGGGGAAAACGCAAACATGGGGAAAACGCAAACATGGGGAAAACGCAAACATGGGGAAAACGCAAACATGGGGAAAACGCAAACATGGGGAAAACGCAAATATGGGGAAAACGCAAATACGGGGAAAACGCAAATATGGGGAAAACAATAATATGGGGAAAATGCAAATATGGGGAAAACGCAAATATGGGGAAAACGTAAATATGGGAAAAACTCAAACATGGGAAAAACTCAAACATGGGAAAAACTGAAACATGGGAAAAACTCAAACATGGGAAAAACTCAAACATGAGAAAAACTCAAACATGGGAAAAACGCAAAAATGGGAAAAACGCAAACATAGGAAAAACACAAACATGGGAAAAACGCAAACATGGGAAAAACGCAAACATGGGAAAAACGCAAATATGGGAAAAAGGCAAATATGGGAAAAAGGCAACTATGGGAAAAACGCCAGTATGGGAAAAACGCCAGTATGGGAAAAACGCAAATATGGGATAAACGCAAATATAGCAAACACGCAAATATGGAATAAACGCAAATATGGGAAAAACGCAAAAATGGGTAAAATGCAAATATGGGAAAAACGCAAATATGGGAAAGACGCCAATATGGGAAAAACGCCAGAATTGGAAAAACGCCAATATGGGAAAAACGCCAATATGGGAAAAACGCAAATATGGGGAAAACGCAAATATGGGGAAAACGCAAATATGGGTTAAACGCAAATATGGGGAAAACGCAAATATGGGGAAAACGTAAATATGGCGAAAACGCAAATATGGGGAAAACGCAAATATGGGGAAAACGCAAATATGGGTTAAACGCAAATATGGGGAAAACGCAAATATGGGGAAAACGTAAATATGGGGAAAACGCAAATATGGGGAAAACGCAAATATGGGGAAAACGCAAATATGGGGAAAACACAAATATGGGGAAAACGTAAATATGGGAAAAACGCAAATATGGGAAAAACTCAAACATGGCAAAAACTCTAACATGGGAAAAACTAAAACATGGGAAAAACTCAAACATGGGAAAAACCCAAACATGGGAAAAACGAAACATGGGAAAATCGCAAACATGGGAAAAACGCAAACGTGGGAAAGACGCAAACGTGGGAAAGACGCAAACATGGGAAAAACGCAAACATGGGAAAAACGCAAACATGGGAAAAACGCAAACATGGGAAAAAGGCAAATATGGGAAAAACGCAAATATGGGAAAAACGCAAATATGGGAAAAACGCAAATATGGGGAAAACGCAAATATGGGGAAAACGCAAATATGGGGAAAACGCAAATATGGGGAAAACCCAAATATGGGGAAAACGCAAATATGGGGAAAACGCAAATATGGGGAAAACGCAAATATGGAGAAAACGCAAACATGGGGAAAACGCAAACATGGGGAAAACGCAAACATTAGGAAAACGCAAACATGGGGAAAACGCAAACATGGGGAAAACGCAAATATGGGGAAAACGCAAATATGGGGAAAACGCAAATGTGGGGAAAACGCAAATATGGGGAAAATGCAAATATGGGGAAAACGCAAATATGGGGAAAACGTAAATATGGGAAAAACTCAAACATGGGACAAACTCAAACATGGGAAAAACTGAAACATGGGAAAAACTCAAACATGAGAAAAACTCAAACATGGGAAAAACGCAAACATGGGAAAAACGCAAATATGGGAAAAACGCAAACATGGGAAAAACGCAAACATGGGAAAAACGCAAACATGGGAAAAACGCAAATATGGGAAAAAGGCAAATATGGGAAAAAGGCAAGTATGGGAAAAACGCCAGTATGGGAAAAACGCAAATATGGGATAAACGCAAATATAGCAAACACGCAAATATTGAATAAACGCAAATATGGGAAAAACGCAAATATGGGAAAAACGCAAATATGGGAAAAACGCAAATATTGGAAAAACGCAAATATGGGAAAAACGTAAATACGGGAAAAACATAAATACGGGACAATCGCATGCATTGGACATACGCAAATATGGGAAATACGCAAACTTGCGACAAACGCAAATATGGGAAATATTTAAATATAAGACAAACGCACATATCAGGAATGTAAAAATGGGGAAAGAGGAATTTGGGGCACAACTAGTGTAAAAGACGGAATCGGTTGAAAGCATTGGTTTCTGAGTAATGGGAAAAACGCAAATATGGGAGAAGAGTGATTGGTTGCTGCATTTTTACAGTGGAAAAGAAGAATAGAATTTTGTGGCACACCGTGACTGAAAGAAGGAATCGGTTGGTAGCATGGGTTTTTGAGTATTGCGAAAAACGCAAATATGGGAGATGAGAATTTTGTGGCACACCTTGATTAGAAGAAGGAAAAGGTTGGTACGATTGGTTCATGAGCATTGGGGAAAAAAGCTAATATGGGAAAAACGCAAATATGGGAAAAACGCAAATATGCGAAAAACGCAAATATGGGAGAAACGCAAATATCGGAAAGACGCAAATCTCGGAAAAACGCAAATATGGGAAAAACGCAAATAGGGGAAAAACGCAAATATGGGAAAAACGCAAAAATGGGAAAATCGCAAATATGGGAAAAACGCAAATGTGGGAGAAACGCAAATATGGGAAAAACGCAAAAATGAAAAAAACGCAAAAATGGAAAAACGCAAAAATGGGAAAAACGAAAAACGGGAAAAACGATAATACGGGAAAAACACAAATACTGGAAAAACGCAAATACTGGAAAAACGCAAATACTGGAAAAACGCAAATACGGGAAAAACACAAATACGGGAAAAACACAAATCGGGAAAAACGCAAATACGGGAAAAACGCAAATACGGAAAAAATGAAAATATGGGAATAACGCAAATATGGGAAAATCGCAAACATGAGAAAAACAACAAATATGGGAAAAACGCAAATATGGGGAAAACGCAAATGTGGGAAAAACTGAAATATGGGAAAATCGCAAATATGGGAAAATCGCAGATATGGGAAGAACACAAATACGGGAAAAACGCAAATATGGGAACAAAATAAATATGGGAAAAACGTAAATATGGGAAAAACGTAAGTACGGGACAAACGCATGCATTGGACATACGCAAATATGGGAAATATGCAAATATTGGAAATATGCAAATATTAGAGAAATGCATATATCAGAAATGCAAAAATGGGAGAAGAGGAATTTGGGGCACAACTTGTCTAAAAGAAGGAATCGGTTGAAAGCATGGGTTCTTGAGTAATGGGAAAAACGCAAATATGGGAGAAAAGAATTTTGTGGTACACCTTGATTAGAAGAAGGAGAAGGTTGGTACGATTGGTTCATGAGCAGTGGGGAAAAAAGCTAATATGGGAAAAACGCAAATATGGGAAAAACGCAAATATGGGAAAAACGCAAATACGGGAAAAACGCAAATATGGGAAAAAGGCAAATATGGGGAAAACGCAAATATGGGAAAAACGCAAATATGGGAAAAACGCAAATATGGGAAAAACGCAAATATGGGAAAAACGCAAACATGGGAAAACGCAAATATGGGAAAAACGCAAATACAGGAAAAACGCAAATATGGGAAAATCGCAAATATGGGAAAATCGCAAATATGTGATAAACGCAAATATGGGAAAAACGCAAATATGGGAAAAACGAAAATCTGGGAAAAACGCAAATGTGGGTAAACGCAAATAGGGAAAAAACGCAAATATGGGCAAAACGCAGATATGGGAAAAAGGCAAATATGGGAAAAAGGCAAATATGGGAAAAAGGCAAATATGGGAAAAACGCAAATATGGGAAAAACGCAAATATGGGAAAAACGCAAATATGGTAGAAAGGCAAATATGGGAAATACGCAAATTTGGGAGGAACGCAAATATGGGAAAAACGCAAATATGGGAAAATCGTTAATACGGGACAAAGGCAAATATGGGAAATACGTAAATACGGGACAATCGCATGCATTGGACATACGCAAATATGGGAAATATGCAAATATGGGACAAATGCAAATATGGGAAAAACGCAAATATGGGGAAAACGCAAATATGGGGAAAACGCAAATATGGGGAAAACGCAAATATGGGGAAAACGCAAATATGGGGAAAACGCAAATATGGGGAAAACGCAAATATGGGGAAAATGCAAATATGGGGAAAACACAAATATGGGGAAAACGCAAATATGGGGAAAACGCAAATATGGGGAAAATGCAAATATGGGGAAAACGCAAATATGGGGAAAACGTAAATATGGGAAAAACGCAAATATGGGGAAAACGCAAATATGGGAAAAACGCAAATATGGGATAAACGCAAATATGGGAAAAACGTAAATACGGGAAAAACGTAAATACGAGACAAACGCATGCATTGGACATACGCAAATATGGGAAATATGCAAATTTGGGACAAACGCAAATATGGGAAATATTCAAATATAAGACAAACGCAAATATCAGAAACGCAAAAATGGGGAAAGAGGAATTTGGGGCACAACTAGTGTAAAAGAAGGCATCGGTTGAAAGCATTGGTTTCTGAGTAATGGGAAAAACGCAAATATGGGAGAAGAGTGATTGGTTGCTACATTTTTACAGTGGAAAAGAAGAATAGCATTTTGTGGCACACCGTGACTAAAAGAAGGAATCGGTTGGTAGCATGGGTTTTTGAGTAATGCGAAAAACGCAAATATGGGAGAAGAGAATTTTGTGGCACACCTTAATTAGAACAAGGAAAAGGTTGGTACGATTGGTTCATGAGCATTGGGGAAAAAAGCTAATATGGGAAAAACGCAAATATGGGAAAAACCCAAATATGCGAAAAACGCAAATATGGGAAAAACGAAAATATCGGAAAAACGCAAATATCGGAAAAACGCAAATATGGGAAAAACGCAAATATGGGAAAAACGCAAATATGGGAGAAACGCAAATATGGGAAAAACGCAAATGTGGGAAAAACGCAAATATGGGAAAAACGCAAATGTGGGAGAAACGCAAATATGGGAAAAACGCAAAAATGAAAAAAACGCAAAAATGGGAAAAAAGCAAAAATGGGAAAAACGAAAAACGGGAAAACGACAATACGGGAAAAACACAAATACTGGAAAAACGCAAATACTGGAAAAACGCAAATACGGGAAAAACGCAAATACGGGAAAAACACAAATACGGGAAAAACACAAATACGGGAAAAACACAAATACGGGAAAAACGCAGATACGGGAAAAACGCAAATACGGAAAAAATGAAAATATGGGAATAACGCAAATATGGGAAAATTGCAAACATGAGAAAAACGCAAATATGGGAAAAACGCAAATATGGGGAAAACGCAAATATGGGGAAAACTAAAATATGGGGAAAACGCAAACGTGGGAAAAACTCAAATATGGGAAAATCGCAAATATGGGAAAATCGCAGATATGGGAAAAACGCAAATATGGGAAAAACGCAAATATGGGAACTACATAAATATGCGAAAAACGTAAATATGGAAAAAACGTAAGTACGGGACAAATGCATGCATTGGACATACGCAAGTATGGGAAATATGCAAGTATGGGACAAATGCAAATATGGGAAATATGCAAATATTCGAGAAATGCATATATCAGAAATGCAAAAATGGGAGAAGAGGAATTTGGGGCACAACTTGTCTAAAAGGAGGAATCGGTTGAAAGCATTGGTTGCTGAGTAATGGGAAAAACGGAAATATGGGAGAAGAATGTCTGGTTACTGTATTTTTACAGTGGAAAAGAAGAATAGAACTTTATGGCACACCTTGATTAAAAGAAGGAATCGGTTGGTAGCATAGGTTCTTGAGTAATGGGAAAAACGCAAATATGGGAGAAGAGAATTTTGTGGCACACCTTGATTAGAAGAAGGAGAAGGTTGGTACGATTGGTTCATGAGCAGTGGGGAAAAAACCTAATATGGGAATAACGCAAATATGGGAAAAACGCAAATATGGGAATAACGCAAATATGGGAAAAACGCAAATATGGTAAAAACGCAAATATGGTAAAGACGCAAATATGGTAAAAACGCAAATATGGCAAAAACGCAAATATGGGAAAAACGCAAATATGGGAAAAACGCAAATATGGGAAAAACGCAAATATGGGAAAAACGCAAATATGGGAAAAACGCATATATGGGAAAAACGCATATGTGGGGAAAATGCAAATATGGGAAAAACGCAAATATGGGAAAAACGCAAATATGGGAAAAACGCAAATATGGGAATAACGCAAATATGGGAAAAACGCAAATATGGGAAAAACGGAAATATGGGAGAAACGGAAATATGGGAAAAACGCAATTAAGGGAAAAACGCAATTATGGGAAAAACACAAACATGGGAAAAACGCAAATATGGGAAAAACGCAAATATGGAAAAACCGCAGATATGGGAAAAACGAAAATTTGCGAAAAACGCATATATGGCAAAAGCGCAAATATGGGAGAAACGCAAATATGGGAGAAACGCAAATGTGGGAGAAACGCAAATATGGGAGAAATGCAAATATGGGAGAAATGCAAATATGGGAGATACGCAAATATGGGAAAAACGCAAACATGGGATAAACGCAAATATGGGAAAAACGCAAATATGGGAAGAACGCAAATATGGGAGGAACGCAAATATGGTAAAAACGCAAATATGGGAAAATCGTATATACGGGACAAACGTAAATACGGGACATACGCATGCATTGGACATACGCAAATATGGAAAATATGCAAATATGGGACAAACGCAAATATGAGAAATGCAACAATGGGAAGAGAGGAATTTGGGGCACAACTTGTCTATAAGAATGAATCGGTTGAAAGCATGGGTTCCTGAGTAATGGGAAAAACGCAAATATGGGACAAGAGGGGGTGGTTGCTGTATTTTTTAAAGTGGAATGGAACAATAGAATTTTGTGGCACACCTTGACTAAATGAAGGAATCGGTTGGTAGCATGGGTTCTTCAGTAATGGGAAAAACGCAAATATGGGAGAAGAGAATTTTGTGGTACACCTTGACTAGAAGAAGAAAAGGTTGGTATGATTGACTCATGAGCAGTGGGGAAAAAAGCTAATATGGGAAAAACGCAAATATGGGAAAAACGCAAATACGGGAAAAACGCAAATATGGGAAAAACGCAAATATGGGAATAACGCAATTAAGGGAAAAACGCAAATATGGGAAAAACGAAAGTATGAGAATAACGAAAGTATGGGAAAAACGAAAATATGGGAAAAATGAAAATATGGGAATAACGAAAATATGGGAAAAACGAAAATATGGGAAAAACGAAAATGTGGGAAAAACGAAAATATGGGAAAAACTAAAATATTGGAAAAACGACAATATCGGAAAAACGACAATATCGGAAAAACGCAAATATGGGAAAAACGCAAATATGGGAAAAACGCAAATATGGGAGAAAGGCAAATATGGGGAAAACGCAAATATGGGGAAAACGCAAATATGGGGAAAACTCAAATATGGGGAAAACTCAAATATGGGGAAAACGCAAATATGGGAAAAACGCAAATATGGGGAAAACGCAAATATGGGGAAAACGCAAATATGGGGAAAACGCAAATATGGCGAAAACGCAAATATGGGGAAAGCGCAAATATGGGGAAAACGCAAATATGGGGAAAACGCAAATATGGGGAAAACGCAAATATGGGGAAAACGCAAATATGGGGAAAACGCAAATATGGGGAAAACGCAAATATGGGGCAAACGCAAATATGGGAAAAACGAAAATATGGGAAAAACGCAAATATGGGAAAAACGCAAACATGGGAAAAACGCAAACATGGGAAAAACGCAAATATGGGAAAAAGGTAAATATGGGAAAAAGGCAAATATGGGAAAAAGGCAAGTATGGGAAAAACGCAAGTATGAGAAAAACGCAAATATGGGATAAACGCAAATATAGCAAACACGCAAATATGGAAAATGCAAATATGGGAAAAACGCAAATATGGGTAAAATGCAAATATGGGAAAAACGCAAATATGGGAAAAACGCCAATATGGGAAAAACGCCAATATGGGAAAAGCTCCAATATGGGAAAAACGCATATATGGGAAAAACGCAAATATGGGAAAAACGCAAATATGGGAAAAACGCAAATATGGGAAAAACGTAAATACGGGAAAAACATAAATATGGGACAAACGCATGCATTGGACATACGCAAATATGGGAAATATGCAAATTTGGGACAAACGCAAATATGGGAAATATTCAAATATAAGACAAACGCACATATCAGAAATGTAAAAATGGGGAAAGAGGAATTTGGGGCACAACTAGTGTAAAAGAAGGAATCGGTTGAAAGCATTGGTTTCTGAGTAATGGGAAAAACGCAAATATGGGAGAAGAGTGATTGGTTGCTGCATTTTTACAGTGGAAAAGAAGAATAGAATTTTGTGGCACACCGTGACTAAAAGAAGGAATCGGTTGGTAGCATGGGTTTTTGAGTAATGCGAAAAACGCAAATATGGGAGAAGAGAATTTTGTGGCACACCTTGATTAGAAAAAGGAAAAGGTTGGTACGATTGGTTCATAAGCATTGGGGAAAAAGGCTAATATGGGAAAAACGCAAATATGGGAAAAACGCAAATACGCGAATAACGCAAATATGGGAAAAACGCAAATATCGGAAAAACGCAAATATCGGAAAAACGCAAATATGGGAAAAACGCAAATATGGGGAAAACGCAAACATGGGAAAAACGCAAATATGGGAAAAACGAAAATATGGGAAAAACGCAAATATGGGAAAAACGCAAATATGGGAAAAACGAAAATATGGGATAAACGAAAATATGGGAAAAACGAAAATATGGGAAAAACGAAAATATTGGGAAAACGAAAATATTTGAAAAACGAAAATATGGGAAAAACGCAAATACGGGAAAAACGCAAATATAGGAAGAACACAAACATGAGAAAAACGCAAATATTGGAAAAACGCAAATATGGGAAAAACGCAAACATGGGAAAAACGCAAACATGGGAAAAACTCAAACATGGGAAAAACGCAAACTTGGGAAGAACGCCAACTTGGGAAAAACGCAAACATGGGAAAAATGCAAACATGGGAAAAACGGAAATGTGGGTACACGCAAATATGGGAAAAACGCAAATATGGGAAAAACGTAGTTATGGGAAAAAGGCAAATATGGGAAAAAGGCAAATATGGGAAAAAGGCAAATATGGGAAAAAGGCAAATATGGGAAAAGGCAAATATGGGAAAAAGGCAAATATGGGAAAAAGGCAAATATGGGAAAAACGCAAATATGGGAAAAACGAAAATACGGGAAAAACGCAAATATGGGAATAACGCAAGTATAGGAAAAACGCAAATATGGCTAAAACGCAAATATGGCTAAAACGAAAATATGGGAAAAACGCAAATATGGGAAAAACGCAAATTTGGGAACAACGCAAATATGGGAAAAACGCAAATATGGGAAAAACGCAAATATGGCTAAAACGCAAATATGGCTAAATCGCAAATATGGCTAAATCGCAAATATGGCAAAAACGCAAATATGGCTAAAACGCAAATATGGGAGAAACGCCAATATGGGAAAAACGCACATATGGGAAAAACGCAAATATGGGAAAAACGCAAATATGGGAAAACGCAAATATGGGAAAAACGCATAAATGGGAAAAACGCATATATGGGAAAAACGCATATATGGGAAAAACGCATATGTGGGGAAAATGCAAATATGGGAAAAACGCAAATATGGGAAAAACGCAAATATGGGAAAAACGGAAATATGGGAAAAACGGAAATATGGGAAAAACGGATATATGGGAAAAACGCAATTATGGGAAAAACGCAATTATGGGAATAACGCAAATATGGGAAAAACACGAAGATGGAAAAAACGCAGATATGGGAAAAACGCAAATTTGCGAAAAACGCAAATATGGGAAAAGCGCAAATATGGGAGAAACGCAAATATGGGAGAAACGCAAATATGGGAGATACGCAAATATGGGAGAAACGCAAATATGGGATAAACGCAAATATGGGAAAAACGCAAATATGGGAAAAACGCAAATATGGGAAGAACGCAAATATGGTAAAAACGCAAATATGGGAAAATCGTATATACGGGACAAACGTAAATACGGGACATACGCATGCATTGGACATACGCAAATATGGAAAATATGCAAATATGGGACAAACGCAAATATCAGACATGCAACAATCGGAAGAGAGGAATTTGGGGCACAACTTGTCTATAAGAATGAATCGGTTGAAAGCATGCGTTCCTGAGTAATGGGAAAAATGCAAATATGGGACAAGAGGGGGTGGTTGCTGTATTTTTTACAGTGGAATGGAACAATCGAATTTTGTGGCACACCTTGACTAAAAGAAGGAATCGGTTGGTAGCATGGGTTCTTCAGTAATGGGAAAAACGCAAATATGGGAGAAGAGAATTTTGTGGTACACCCTGACTAGAAGAAGAAAAGGCTGGTATGATTGACTCATGAGCAGTGGGGAAAAAAGCTAATATGGGAAAAACGCAAATATGGGAAAAACGCAAATATGGGAAAAACGCAAATATAGGAAAAATGCAAACATGGGAAAAACGCAAATATGGGAAAAACGCAAATATGTGAAAAACGCAACTAAGGGAAAAACGCAACTAAGGGAAAAACGTAAATATGGGAAAAACGAAAGTATGGGAATAACGAAAGTATGGGAAAAACGAAAGTATGGGAAAAACGCAAATATGGGAAAAACGCAAATATGGGAAAAACGCTAATAAGGGAAAAACGCTAATAAGGGAAAAACGCAAACATGGAAAAAACGAAAATATGGGAGAAATGCAAATATGGGAAAAATGCAAATATGGGAAAAACGCAAATATGGGAAAAACGCAAAAATGGGAATAACGCAAAATGGGAATAACGCAAAAATGGTAATAACGCAAATATGGGAAAAACGCAAATATGGGAAAAACGCAAATATGGGAAAAACGCAAATATGGGAAAAACGCAAATATGGGAAAAACGCAAAAAGGGGAAAAACGCAAAAATGGGAAAAACGCAAAAATGGGAATAATATAAAAATGGGAATAACGCAAATATGGGAAAAACGCAAATATGAGAAAAACGCAAATATGGGAAAAGCGCAAATATGGGACAAATGCAAATATATGAAAAACGCAAATATGGGACAAATGCAAATATGGGAAAAACGCAAATATGGGCAAAACGCAAATATGGGAAAAACGCAAATATGGGAAAAATGCAAATATGGGAAAAACGCAAATATGGGAAAAACGCAAATACAGGACAAACGCATGCATTGGACA